>NC_052480.1:23473432-23486204 GCF_009730915.1 Dioscorea cayenensis subsp. rotundata | reverse complement strand
CAGTTACGTATTGCTTTTTGTTTCTTTTGTGACGCTGTTTCTCATTTATTATTTTTCTATGTGAAATTATAAAATATTCTAAAATAGTTTATTATTAGAGGAAAGAAAAGTTAAGCTCACTACCGCATCTTTCACACAATCTTACATTACTATTCATAATAAGATTATCAAAAATATGATTTTGAAGTTATATGCATGGAAATATACCCCTTTTTTATTTAGTTGATAAGCTAATATTTTGATTAAAATGTACCAATATTAATTTGATGGTATTGACCACATCAAAGATTATAATAGGGAAAACAAATCACTTTTTATTTTTTTTTCAAAATATGAGATTATTATCTCTTCAAATGATAATATATTGCCCTAGTAATATGATATTTTTACTCAAAACAATCAAATAATACAATATAAAATTATTTTATCTACATTTATGGAATAATATGAAATAATCTGATGTTACCTCCAACCAAACGTTGTATTAGAGTTGGCTCACAATTACCCTAAAATCAATAGGACCTGATTTTTGCCTTAATAGGAGGTCATGGCAGGGATGAAGCTGAAATTTAGAGAACTAGGTTGGAGGCAGTGATATAAATCCCTCAATAGGGATGGGAGAATCTCTTTCTCCACCACGTCTACAAAATATATATGTATGAATATATATTTGTGTGTACAATACATCATTTAGCGAACGTTTATAAAATAGTAGGGAAAAAATGGGGAGGGAGTTGAAGAGTGGGTGGAGGTGGGTTGCCTTGGATGTTGATGCAACAACCAAAAAGAAGTGGGATTATACAAATTAATAAATATATATACAATACTACATGTTAAGTTAGATATTTAGAGAAAAATTTATGTGTGTTTTTAAACAGCAAATTAATTACTAGTGATTAAATAACAATTACTAGAAAAGCTAAATAAAACCGTAAACTTGTATTATCCATATTTTTATGTTTTGAACTTTTAAATAATTTATTTTAATGTTTAAATCATTATTAGAAAAAGTTGTCTAATTAAAATAAAACTTAGGTTAGGATTTTGAGTAAGTGATGGAATTAGATGAGTTAATCCCCCATGAATTTTAAAAACCATCTTTATTTATGTATTTCAAAAGTTAGCAAAATTTTTATATGATATATATATATATTAAAAATAATATATTTGACATATATATATACAGGATGGGAAAATTCCTGAACCTTTATTTATTATTTTTAAATTTAAATAAAATTTTAAAAATTATTCTACCATACTTCTTGCAATTGCGTTAGTGTTTATTAAAGGTGTGAGATGGAGCTCACTCATCACAGTCTACGCTAGCATGATTATGCCCGACATTGCCTTACGTCTCTATAGTGGCAATAGGAAGAGCTATTTTCGATATTCTATTAAAATATTAAAAAACATATAAAAATGATATGAAAAAAAATTAAAAACAATAACTAAAAGCTTAAAAAAAAAAAAGTTAAATTGACTATTTGATCAAAATGAAAATATATGGTAAGTTTTTAATAATTTTATTATTGTTATTGTAAGATTTTCAGATAAATCAATTATTAGAACCATGCAAATTGTGACTATCACTGGTTTAAAATTTGTTTTAAAAAGAATTAATTTTCTAGAATTCAAATGGAATAAAACTGGGGGAAAATACACCATTTTTTCATTTGAGTTTTTGCATATTACCTTTTGGAAAATTTTGGAAATTTTTTTCTGTTACAAAAATTGGCTACTTTCGTTAGTTATTAGAGAGAATGGAGCCATTTTTGACTCTAAATTCTTATCAATGTCATTATTATATCTTTATTTTGCTTTCTTTTCAATCCTTGTTCATTCTCAAATGTTACATTTTAAGCTTTGTGTAAAGTTTTCTAGTATTTATGATTGATTTCTTGCATTTGATGCATCATAAGGTCCCTTTTACATATGTAAGCTATAGTAATGGTTAGTTCATTACTTCAAAACATCCATGATTAATAATATCAATTCTTTATTCTTTTTAATTTTTATATGTATATTTGAAGATGGAATCATCAAAGTTTTATTATTTCTGCCGCTATCCTTAATTTGTTCATAAGAGGCTCAAAAAGCAAAGGGAGGAATGAATAGATGAACTCCAAAGTATTTATTGATATTATATGCTTTCATGTCAATAGAATAGGTTACTCATTATTTTGATGATTCCTTTTTTTTCTAAAAAAAAAATTGTATACACTTGAAATCTCACTAATTATTAGTAGTGTCCTCCATCGAAGAATCACCATTGTTCTTTGAGGAATAGGCCATGCCTATCAGTGTGTGTATATCTCATCTACTTCCTCCATTTTGAAATATAAATCGTTTTGGAAAAAATATGTTCTAAAATAGTTGTCATATTACAATATTAATGTAATATTCATTCAATTTTTTTAATTTTACTGATGTTCAATTTTCTAAGTTATATAAATAAAAAAAATAATATTTATACTCCCAAGAAAAATATATGATTTTAAAAGAGGGGTAGTCTAGTAATTTAGTTGATTTTTATATTAAATTTTTAAAAATTTAATGCTACTTTTAATTTTTACGCAACGTTTTTAAACGACATGTATTTTGGAATGGAGAGAGTAAAACTAAAGAACTTTGTGTTTTAAGATTAGTAATTATTTATTAATTTTCAAACAAAGATAATACTAACTCATGCCACCTCTATTCTGTAATACAAATCTGAAATTTTTTTTCAAAATAATTATCATTTTAAATTACCAAATTTATATTTATTTTTTGGGAAAATTACTTATTAGTCTCTGGAACTTTTTATTTATTCCAATAAATCAATCTGACAAAAAATTATTCTCTGCAATCCCTTCTTTTAACAACCAATTCCATTTCATCTCTCTTGTCATCTTTAAAAGTTCAAATCATGTTTGACAATACACAAATTTGAATAGATTTGCCAAATAATAAACAGATACGCAAAAAACAAAAGAGCAGAAGTAAAAGCTGTTAGGTGATGTAATAATAGTAAATCCGAAGTATGAAAACCAAAAAGTAAACTAAAAATTGAATGTGATGTAAGAATAGTAAAACCGAGGTTATCTAGTCATTGGACTTAAAAATAACTTTGAAAAAAAAGAGGCACCTTCAAAGGACTTTCAATTTTTTAAATTATAAATAGAGTCATATTTAATGGACCAATAAAAAATGCAGTTTAGTTGTTTGGTCTATTTTTATATTTTAATATATTAATATTATTTTTATTTTTTGTATAAAAATGTTAAACAATTTGTATTTCACATATATATTTTTGGGCTTTATTTTGCATCCCAAGAAAAAAAGAAATTGCAAAAGTTGTGGAAGGCATTAAATAAATTGACCCATTAACATTCAACAATGTCAATCATCCTTGTATTGATTCCATGCAACAATGACCATTGGTTTTAAAGTTTCAAATGTTACATTAATAACAAGTTGAAGCATGAAAAGAAGAAATTAATTAAACAAGTGACCATATGCTGTTGTTGTTGACAAGAAGTTTGTGAAAAGTTATGTAAAGATGCATTTACTAAGCATAGTACAAAGCACATTGTGAGGTAGTATGAAGCCTAGAGACATAAATGGTACAAGCATAGGTTGATTGAAATTGTAGTAGGTCTTCTAATTTCAATGACAAAAAGAAGAGATATCAATGAGAGTGTCATAAAAGAAGAGTCATCATTTGACTAAAAATAAAAACTTTAAAAATAATGTAGGGTAGCCTTTATAAAATTTTCATTAATCTTAAATTATTTATCCTTGTAAACCTTAAAGGTAAAAGTATGTAAAAATATGTAATTATTAATTTTTTTTATTTGTTTATACCTAATTTTAATCAAAAGTAAAAGAAAATTATAAAAGAGTAAATTGTTCTTCATTGTTTATTTCATTGGTTTTGGATGAAGGAAATAAGAAGATAAACATTTCTAGGATATATAAATAAATATAAAAAAAATTATTAGGTGTAAAGATTTTTGCATGAAATTTCATGCAAAAATATATAATGGTTAATATTTTATGAAGCAATTTTATTTGTTTTATATACTCTTGTGAACTGGACTCAACCTAAAAAAATCTGTAAAAACATGAATTATTTTTTATTGTTTTATTTTAATTGAATTTGAGTTAGGAAAAGGAGAGGAAAGAAACTCTAAAAAGTTTATAAATAAATATTATTTTTTAAAAAAATGATCATTTATTAGGTGCATCGGTTTTCACTTAAATTATCTCATAAAATATGTTTTTGAGGAATTGTTGATATTAAAATTTGTCTTTCTTTTGAGATTTGAATAGATAATGGTTAATGAGTTAGATGCAAAGTAATCAAGGTTTTGGTTTTCTCCTCTAAGAAATTCCTCTAATTTCCCTTGAACCCCTTGTAGTGTGGTCTCATTTTTTTTTTAACACGCCCCTCCACATGAACCCTTTGATTAATAAATAAAAACAATGAAGTCAATTTAAGTTTTGGGGTCTAGATGACGCTCCTATGGCTAATTAAATCAGTCAGGAGATCTCACATGAACCCTTTGATTAATAGATAAAAACAATGAAGTCAATTTAAGTTTTGGGGTCTAGATGACGCTCCTATGGCTAATTAAATCAGTCAGAGATCTCAAAAATATATATATATATATATATATATATATATATATATATATATATATATATATATATATATATATATATATATGTTAGAGCTTGTTTGACTACAAAATAAAAAATATGACATAATTTTATTATACAAGAAGGACAAGTGATTATTATAGAAATTATAACATATTTTATTTCTACAAAATGAGTGTTTGGTTAATAAAATAAAAAAAAAATTACAAAGATTGGTCGGTCGGCGACTAGAGCGCCGATGGACCCGGTGGCTTCGTTGTCAGGTCGGCTGACCACCAGCTGACCGACCGACGTGTCATCGAAGCCACCGACCGATGGGCGGACCACCCGTGGATCGGTGACAGGTCACTGGATGTTGGCCGGACTACCGGTGGATTGCCAACGTGTCACCGGAGGCCGGTGGATCTGTGACCGGTCACTGGAGGGCGGCCAGATCAACAGTGGATCGTCGGAGTGCCATTAGAGGCTAGTGAACCTGGCCGGGTCGAGTGCGGACCGGTGATCGATCACGGAGGTTGGCCGAACCGACCGACCGGGATGGCTCGTGAGTCGAGTTCAACCGAGTCACCGGTGGACCGGTGATTGATGGCTGGATCAACAAAGAGAGTGAGGCTTTTTACAATAAATAAGAGTGGAATAATTTTTTATACAATAATACGTATATTATGTCATAATTTTATACTCTAAAATAATTAGCCAAACATTTAATATGGCATAATTTTTTGAAAATATTAAATTATGACATATTGTATGAATTATGCTATAATTTTGGCCAATCCAATTGTCCCTTAGTGTTTTCTTTCGTTTTTTACACTCTTTCACCTTGATGGCTTGATAATCTTTTATATATTACTTGCTCCACTGATTTAGTTTTATTGCATGTGGAGATTCATTATTCCGTTTAACTGACTGGCCTTTGGCCACAATTGGAGATTTGTTCTCCTCAAATTAGATGATTAGTTGACCTTTCTACTTCTTGATTTTCATTCTCCCTCATTAGGATGGTCAAGTGTTCACCATTAGATTTACCAGTACTGAGTAGACCATATGTCAATGATTCACATCATACCTTAACTTAGGATATATTCATTGTATGATAAATTATTTTTTGAACATGAGTTTTATGGGCGTGTCTTCACAGTTAGATTTGCATCTATTTGTTAGTAAAAAATTGATCTAATCAAATTAGGGTTAGAAAAATCGTTCTAATCAAATTAGGACTATCAATTACAATTAATTGATATTTAATCAACAATTGATTAATTATCAAGGATCGATCACATGAACACATGAATATATGTGAAAGATCAGGGTTACCTCACAGAGATTTCACAAGCGCAAAATCCTCCAACGCACACACGTAATGTTCTCGAACTTTTCACCATTGATCCGGAAGAAGTGATGGCTTCTATTGCTCCAAGCAACTATTGTGAATATTAGGGTTTTTGCCGTAGCGTCTTTTGATGGCAATCACCAATCAAAAAATTAATTCATCAAGAAACCCTAATCTCATATCACTAGTAAATATATTCGGATAAGTTAGAACATGTAACGTGGACCCGTTTGGGATCACTACATCTTTAGCAAATTTGTCCATACTAATTTTATAATCACAATCATGTCCATCAACAAATTGCAATTTAATCCAAAGATTAGAGATATTCATATGTGAGACCCCAATATAATATTTTACATATTAGTCCCTCTATCAATAAATATTCCATATAAGTGGGATAATTAGACCACCAATGACACTGTCGATCTCCACTTATATGTGTGTTTCTTTTCACTATTGGACATAAAACAATTTAAGGAAAAATATATAAATATATATATATATATATATATATATATATATATATTATATATAATAAAATACTTTCAAAAAATAACCGGCCGGATTTTTATCCAACACATAAGAAACACAATCTAGAATATTCTCTCCTACAATAGGAGTGATAGATCCCATCTTGGATGACTACAAACCTTCATGTATTTATTATATAACCCAACGTGTCGTAAGATATAGCCTCGTAATTAGCATCACCCGGTCGACACTATCAAAGTCATATAATTTATCCATAAGATTTAATAACATCCTCAAGTAATAAGGACTTTCTCGTAATGTAATAACTCTTTGTTCTATGACGTGTTTGGTCTAAGAGTTCCAGATGGTCCAGCTCAATATTTGTCAACTACAAATATCCACAATGTTACTTAAGAGTCTCCACTCTAGTGGTCGATGGCATACCACTCTATCACACATGAGTAAGTACAACATGTGACAACCAATAATGAATACAAAATCATATTTTATCTCATAGGTTGTGAACTATTTTGGGTTGCAAGGAACATAAATAATCATGTCTCACTTTAATGATCTCTATCATTAATTTGAAATCTATATAATGCAAGCCCGTAATAATATATCATCAAACATGAATAATGCAATACCCATAATTATGCATGCAATGAAATAAAACTATTTTATTATTAAATAATAACTAAAATTGGCTTTGTAGGGCATACTAGTTTTTCGCCTCCCACTTGCACTCAAAGCCAATCAGAACAAATCTCAAACCCATCCTATCTAAATGTTTCTCAAACACATTTTGACTTAAAGGTTTAGTTAATGGATCTGCTACGTTATCTCATGGGAAGCGACTTTGCTATCTCTCATATCCCCTCGCTAGCAATCTCTCTTACTAAATGAAAATTTCTTTCTATATGCTTTGTTCTTTGATGAGCCCTTGGTTCCTTAGCTTGTGTAATTGCTCCATTATTATCACAAAACAAAGTGATAGGAGACTCTATAGTAGGAACAACGCCTAACTCTTGGATAAACTTCTTGATCCATCACTGCTGCTTTTTGCTCGCTTCACAGTGCCGCAAACTACTACTGCCTCGCTATGGAATCGCTACAGATCTCGTTTACAACTTCTCCAACTAAAAACCCTATTGTTTAAAATAAATACAAATCCAGATGTAGACTTTCTATCATCAGGATCCGATTGGAAATCTGAATCAGTGTATCCATCAACCTTTAATGGACCCCACCATATATCAAATAATAATGTTTAGTCCTATTAAGATATTTAAGAATATGCTTAACAGCTGTCCAATGCTCATTTCCAGGATTAGATTGATATCTACTCACAACACTAACTGCTTGAGTAGTATCTGGCCTTGTACATAACATTGCGTACATCAAACTCCCAACTGCAGATGCATATGGGCAATGCTTCATTCTCTCTAACTCCTCATCAGTTTGAGGTGACATTTTCTTGGAAAGAATAATTCCATGTCTAAAAGGTATCAACCCTTTTTTGGAATCTTGCATGTTAAACTTGGCCACAATCTTTTCAATATAGTTAGACTGAGACAATCCCAAAAGTCTATTACCTCTATCTCTATAGAGTTTAATGACCTAAAATATATGATGCCTCACCCAAGTCTTTCATAGAGAATTGGTTAGACAACCATAATTTTGTTGAAGATAACATTCCTATGTCATTTCCCAATGAGAAGAATATCATCAACATAAAGAACAAGAAAACGTAATAGCGTTCCTTGTGTTTTCTTATAAACACAAGCTTCATCCAGATTTTGAGTAAAACCAAACAATTTGATTGTTTCATCAAACCGGATGTTCCAACTTCTAGAGGGTTGTTTAAGTCCATATATAGACTTGTTAAGCTTGCATACTTTTATGTTCCTCCCCTTTGGATACAAATCCATTAGGTTGATCCATGTAAATTTCTTCTTCAAGAAATCCATTCAAGAAGGCTGTCTTTACATCCATTTGCCAAATTTCATAATCATAGTATGCGCCTATAGCCAATAGATTCTAATAGATTTAAGCATCACTCATCGGTGAGAAAAGTATCCTCATAATCAATTCCGTCCTTTTTGATTATAGCCTTTTGCAACCAGCTCTTGCTTTTATAGGTCTCTACCTTTCCATCTCGATCCTCTTTTTCCTCTTATAGACCCATTTACAACCAATTGTCTTTACCCCAGCAGGGTGGTCTACAAGATTCCAGACTTGATTAGTATACATAGAATCCATTTCTAATCTCATGGCATCTATCCATTTATCTTTGTCAATGTCAAACATTGCCTCATTATAGTTATAAGGATCATCTTCGCACTCTTCTGAGATCATAGCATAAGTTTCATTCAAAAGAGTCAATTTTTCTGGAGGACGAATTATCCTACAACTTTTCCTTATTGGAACACTTGGCTTATCAATAACATTAGGGATGCATTCATCTTGTGAATAACTTTCATTAGACTCAACATATTCCTCTAAAGCAATCTTATTGGTCTTATTACAACTAGTTGCAAAATCATCTTCGAGGAAAATTGCATTCCTACTCATAAACACCTTTTGTTCTGTAGGATTATAAAAATAATATCCAAAAGTCTCTTTTGGGTAGCCTACAAATAGGCATCTATCTGTTCTAGATTCCAACTTATCAATAGTTTGTCTCTTAACATGTGCAGGACATCCCCATATCCTCAAGTGTCTTACACTTGGTTTTCTATTAGTCCACAACTCATATACAGTTTTTATGATTGACTTGGTTGGAACTCTATTCAACAAATAAATTGCAGTCTCTAATGCATAACCCCAAAAAGATAAAGGCAAATATGTCATACTTATCATAGATCATACCATATCTAATAAAGTACGATTTCTTCTTTCTGAGACACCATTATGCTGTGGTGTTCTTGGAGGGGAAAGTTGAGATAAAATACCATTATCTCTTAAGTAGTTCCTGAATTTATCAGAGAGGTATTCACCACCTCTATCTGAATGGAGGCATTTAATACTTCTACCTTTTTGTTTTTCTACTTCATTTTTAAATTCTTTAAACCTTTCAAAACATGCAGATTTATGTTTCATTAAGTAGATGTATCCATATCTAGAGTAATCATCAGTAAATGTGATAAAATAAGCAAATCCTCCTCTAGCTACATGATTCAAGGGACCACATACATCTAAATGTATCAAGTCTAGGACATTATCAACCCTTATACCTTTTCCAGTAAAAGGCAATTTGGTCGTTTTTCCATGCAAACAAGACTCACAGGTTGGATATGGTTCTACTTTTAGAAAGTCTAATGGACCATCCTTCACCAATCTATTAATCCTATCTGCATTAATATGACCTAATCTTAGGTGCCATAAATAAGTAGGAACAATATCATCTCTTTTTCTTTTCGTTGATACCACGTTATCATTCACATTATTTTCAACACATGCAATAGTATCACAAGAAGGAGTAAGATAATAAAGACCATCTTGTTTAAAACCAGAAGTCACAAATTTATTATTCAATTTAATGGTAACTTTATTACGAAATAAAATGGAATATCCAAGTTCATCTAACTTAGAAACAGAAACTAAATTTCTTCTAATTTGAGGCACATAAAGACAATCTTTTAAAAATAAAACAACTCCTCCTTCTAAGACTAAATTAAATGTTCCTATAGAAACGGCAGCAACCTTTGCCTCTGTTCCCATCAACAGTGTCACTTCACCTTCATTCAACCTTCTGCTTTCTTGAAACCCCTGTAATGTATTACAAACATGAGAGGTTGCCCCAGAGTCAATACACCAGGAATTAGCAGAACCTACAACCAAATTGGTTTCAATGATAAGTATATTAGGCATACCTTCCGAAGATTTGTCCTTGAGTGAAGCTAGGTACTGAAAACAATTTCTTTTCCAATGACCTTTCTTTTTGCAATGATGACAAACATCCTCCGATTGGTCTTTCTTCACCCTTTTTGAATTACCCTCTTCGACTTGCTTTGGGCCTTTCTTGTTCACGAAAATTCGTTTCTTAAAATTTTTAGGCCTAGGTTTAAAAGGTTTCTTTTCTTCAGCTGCCATGACAATAGGCTTTTCCTTTTTGATCAAATCTTTAGCTCTTTGCAACATATTGCGAAGCTCAGGAACAGTCACTACCAAATTATTCATATTGAAGTTCAAAACAAACTGATTGAAAGACTCTGGCAGTGATGATAAGATCGCATCTATCTTTGTCTCATTATCCATTTCAGATCCAAGAGATTCCAATTCATTTATAAAACCTATCATCTTCATGACATGGTCATGAACTGGTGTCCCTTCAACCATCTTAGTGGACATAAGCCCTTTCATGGCACCTTGCCTAGCAGAACGATTCTGTTGTCCAAACATCGCTTTTAGGCTTTCCATTATTTCCTTTGAAGTTGTCATTTTCTCATGCTGCTTTTGAAGACCACTTTCAAGAGATGCTAGCATGTAATATTTAGTCAGAGAATCATGCTCATGCCATAAGGTATAAGCATCAATGACAACTTTTTCTGCATCAGATGCAGGCATTTCAGGTGGGTTCTCATCTAGAACATGTATCAACTTTTCAGCAGTAAGAACAATATTCAGATTTCTTTTCCAGTCACTGTAATTTGGACCTTTGAGACGATTCTCATCTAAAAGTTTCACAAGTGGGCTATAGTTGTTCATGTTGTCTACAATTAATACAATAACCAACAATCAAGACAAATTCCACAACAAATATCACACGCATCTACCATTAAATTGGGCTTTTAATAAAATGGTAAATCTCACAAAATAATTTACTACTTTAACATATATCACATATATCACATATGTGATTTTAGTGAGAAACAAGAACTTCACTCAATTACAAAAACACTCCTTTTGGAATAATTTAAGAATTAAGGTGAAGCAGATACTACATATCTATCTCATAACAATTATAAGATACTTGTTATTATTTGGCCTACAATAGAACACATCAGCCACCTGTTTCAGGTCGACATGTCTTATTGGTCAAGTGTATACCCATTGTCTAGACATGTTATGTGAACTGTAAGAGCAAACCTTTTAGGATATACTCCCACTAGCCATGACATGCCTATCATCTCCATGAAATAAATAAAATAATAGTAAGTCAAGAAAAATCTTATCCTTTTGGCTTCAATTAATATCAAAATATTATTATAATTATTTATTAACAATGGAAGGTCTTTAGAAAATATTTTCATAAAAGAATTTCTATCTCCCACACTTGATATTAAATACATCAAGAAAATTATATAATAATATACAAATTATCAATTAAATCCTCACTAATTATCGGATGTCATCAACCATTGTTAATCATAATACATAACCAATCAAACAAGTAATGCATGCATATTATCACAATATAACATTCATGCATTGATGGATGATAAAACTTTATGCATATTATCACAATATAATATACATGCATGGATGATGCTAATATACATGCATGCATATATCATAAAACGATTGTATAATCTAAACAATCAACATGTCAAATCAAGATATTTCTATTAAATAAATATAATCTAACATTATATATCTATATATATATTATGTATTCAATTATAAATACGACATAATTCATGTATTCATGGAACCTCGCTCTGGTACCATTGTTAGTAAAAAATTGATCTAATCAAATTAGGGTTAGAAAAATCGTTCTAATCAAATTAGGACTATCAATTACAATTAATTGATATTTAATCAACAATTGATTAATTATCAAGGATCGATCACATGAACACATGAATATATGTGAAAGATCAGGGTTACCTCACGTAGATTTCACAAGCGCAAAAATCCTCCAACGCACACACGCAATGTTCTCGAACTTTTCACCCTTGATCCGGAAGAAGTGATGGCTTCTATTGCTCCAAACAACTATTGTGAATATTAGGGTTTTTGTCGTAGCCGTCTTTTTGATTGGAATCACCAAATCATAAAAATTAATCTCAAGAAACCCTAATCTCATATCACATATTTAGAGTAAATATATTCGGATAAAGGTTAGAACATGTAGCGTGGACCCGTTTGGGATCACTACATCTTTAGCAAATTTAGTCCATACTAATTTTTATAATCACAATCATGTCCATCAACAAATTGCAATTTAATCCAAAGATTAGAGATATTCATGTGAGACCCCTAATATAATATTTTTACATATTAGTCCCTCTATCAATAAATATTCCATATAAAGTGGGATAATTAGACCACCAATGACACTCGTCGATCTCCACTTATATGTGTGTTTCTTTTACA
>NC_052480.1:23326480-23472432 GCF_009730915.1 Dioscorea cayenensis subsp. rotundata | reverse complement strand
GCCTGGGCCCTGGGCCTGGGCCGGGCCCTGGGCTAGGCCTGGGCCTGGGCCCTGGGCCTGGGCCTGGGCCTGGGCCTGGGCCTGGGCCTGGGCCTGGGCCCTGGGCCTGGGCCCTGGGCCTGGCCCTGGGCCTGGGCCCTGGGCCCTGGGCCACGGCCTGGGCCTGGCTGTCTGGGCCCTGGGCCTGGGCCCTGGCCCTGGGCCCTGGGCCCACAGGCCTGGGCCTGCCTGGGCCTGGGCCCACAGGCCCTGCCTGGGCCCTGCCCTGGGCCTGGGCCTGGGCCTGGGCCCTGGGCCCTGGGCCTGGGCCCTGGGCCTGGGCCTCTGGGCCTGGGCCCTGGCCCTGGGCCTGGGCCTGGGCCTGGGCCTCGGCCCTGAGGCCTGGGCCCTGGGCCTGAGCCCTGGGCCGCCTGGGCCTGGGCCTGGGCCTGGGCCTGAGCCCTGGGCCTGGGCCTGGGCCTGGGCCAGGCTGGGCCTGGGCCCTGGGCCTGGGCCTGGGCCTGGGCCTGGGCACTAGGCCTGGGCCTGGGCCTGGGCCTGGGCCTGGGCCTGGGCCTGAGCTGGGCCTGAGGCCTGGGCCTGAGGCCTGGGCGCTGGGCCTGGGCCCTGGGCCTGGGCCTGGGCCGACCTGGGCCTGGGCCTGGGCCCTGGGCCCTGGGCCTGGGCCTGGGCCCTGGGCCTGGGCCTGGGCCTGGGCCACTGGGCCTGGGCCTGGGCCTGGGCCTGGGCCCTGGGCCTGGGCCTGGGCCTGGGCCTGAGCCCTGAGGCCCTGGGCCTGGGCCTGGGCCTGGGCCTGGGCCTGCGAGCCTGGGCCTGGGCCTGGGCCTGGGCCTGGGCCTGGGCCTGGGCCCTGGGCCTGGGCCTGGGCCTGGGCCTGGGCCTGCAGGCCTGGGCCTGGGCCTGGGCCTGGGCCTGGGCCTGGGCCTGGGCCTGCAGGCCTGGGCCTGGGCCTGGGCCCTGAGGGCCTGGGCCTGGGCCTGGGCCCTGGGCCTGGGCCTGGGCCTGGGCCTGGGCCACTGGGCCTGGGCCCTGGGCCCTGGGCCTGGGCCCTGGGCCTGGGCCTGGGCCTGGGCCTGGGCCTGGGCCTGGGCCTGGGCCCTGGGCCCTGGGCCACTGGGCCTGGGCCTGGGCCTGGGCCCTGGGCCCTGGGCCTGGGCCCTGGGCCTGGGCCTGGGCCCTGGGCCCTGGGCCTGAGCCCTGGGCCTGGGCCTGGGCCCTGGGCCTGGGCCTGGGCCTGGGCCTGGGCCTAGGCCTGGGCCTGGGCCCTGGGCCACGCAGGCCTGGGCCCTGGGCCTGGGCCTGGGCCTGGGCCTGGGCCTGGGCCTGGGCCTGGGCCTGGGCCCTGGGCCTGGGCCTGGGCCTGGGCCTGGGCCTGGGCCCTGGGCCTGGGCCTGGGCCTGGGCCTGGGCCTGGGCCTGGGCCTGGGCCCTGGGCCTGGGCCTGGGCCTGGGCCTGGGCCTGGGCCCTGGGCCCTGGGCCTGGGCCTGGGCCTGGGCCTGGGCCTGGGCCTGGGCCTGGGCCTGGGCCTGGGCCTGGGCCTGGGCCTGGGCCTGGGCCTGGGCCTGGGCCTGGGCCTGGGCCTGGGCCTGGGCCTGGGCCTGGGCCTGGGCCTGGGCCTGGGCCTGGGCCACAGGGCCTGGGCCTGGGCCTGGGCCTGGGCCTGGGCCTGGGCCACGAGGCCCTGGGCCTGGGCCTGGGCCTGGGCCCTGGGCCTGGGCCTGGGCCTGGGCCTGGGCCTGGGCCTGGGCCTGGGCCTGGGCCTGGGCCTGGGCCTGGGCCTGGGCCTGGGCCTGGGCCTGGGCCTGGGCCTGGGCCTGGGCCTGGGCCTGGGCCTGGGCCTGGGCCTGAGCCTGGGCCTGGGCCTGGGCCTGGGCCTGGGCCCGCAGGCCTGGGCCTGGGCCTGGGCCTGGGCCTGGGCCTGGGCCTGGGCCTGGGCCCAGGCCTGGGCCTGGGCCTGGGCCCTGGGCCTGAGCCCTGGGCCTGGGCCTGGGCCTGGGCCTGGGCCTGGGCCTGGGCCTGGGCCTGGGCCTGGGCCTGGGCCTGGGCCTGGGCCTGGGCCTGGGCCTGGGCCTGGGCCTGGGCCTGGGCCTGGGCCTGGGCCTGGGCCTGAGGCCTGGGCCTGGGCCTGGGCCTGGGCCTGGGCCTGGGCCTGGGCCTGGGCCTGGGCCTGGGCCTGGGCCTGGGCCTGGGCACAGGCCCTGGGCCTGGGCCTGGGCCTGGGCCTGGGCCTGGGCCTGGGCCTGGGCCTGGGCCTGGGCCTGGGCCTGGGCCTGGGCCTGGGCCTGGGCCTGGGCCTGGGCCCTGGGCCTGGGCCTGGGCCCTGGGCCCTAGGGCCTGGGCCTGGGCCTGAGCCTGGGCCTGGGCCTGGGCCTGGGCCTGGGCCTGGGCCTGGGCCTGGGCCTGGGCCTGGGCCTGGGCCTGGGCCTGGGCCTGGGCCTGGGCCTGGGCCTGGGCCTGGGCCTGGGCCCTGGGCCTGGGCCTGGGCCTGGGCCCTGGGCCTGGGCCTGGGCCTGGGCCCTGGGCCCTGGGCCTGGGCCTGGGCCTGGGCCTGGGCCCTGGGCCTGGGCCCTGGGCCTGGGCCTAGGGCCTGGGCCTGGGCCCTGGGCCTGGGCCTGGGCCTGGGCCTGGGCCTGGGCCTGGGCCTGGGCCTGGGCCTGGGCCTGGGCCTGGGCCTGGGCCTGGGCCTGGGCCTGGGCCTGGGCCTGGGCCTGGGCCTGAGCCTGGGCCCTGGGCCTGGGCCTGGGCCTGGGCCTGGGCCCACTGGGCCTGGGCCTGGGCCTGGGCCTGGGCCTGGGCCCTGGGCCTGGGCCTGGGCCCTGGGCCTAGGGCCTGGGCCTGGGCCTGGGCCTGGGCCTGGGCCTGGGCCTGGGCCTGGGCCTGGGCCTGGGCCCTGGGCCTGGGCCTGGGCCTGGGCCTGGGCTGGGCTGGGCCTGGGCCTGGGCCTGGGCCTGGGCCTGGGCCTGGGCCTGGGCCTGGGCCTGGGCCTGGGCCTGGGCCTGGGCCCTGGGCCTGGGCCTGGGCCTGGGCCTGGGCCTGGGCCTGGGCCTGGGCCCTGGGCCTGGGCCTGGGCCTGGGCCTGGGCCTGGGCCTGGGCCTGGGCCTGGGCCTGGGCCTGGGCCTGGGCCTGGGCCTGGGCCCTGGGCCTGGGCCTGGGCCTGGGCCTGGGCCTGGGCCTGGGCCTGGGCCTGGGCCTGGGCCTGGGCCTGGGCCTGGGCCTGGGCCTGGGCCTGGGCCTGGGCCTGGGCCTGGGCCTGGGCCTGGGCCTGGGCCCTGGGCCTGGGCCTGGGCCTGGGCCTGGGCCTGGGCCTGGGCCTGGGCCTGGGCCTGGGCCTGGGCCTGGGCCTGGGCCTGGGCCTGGGCCTGGGCCTGGGCCTGGGCCTGGGCCCTGGGCCTGGGCCTGGGCCTGGGCCTGGGCCTGGGCCTGGGCCTGGGCCTGGGCCTGGGCCTGGGCCTGGGCCTGGGCCTGGGCCCTGGGCCTGGGCCTGGGCCTGGGCCCTGGGCCTGGGCCTGGGCCTGGGCCTGGGCCTGGGCCCTGGGCCTGGGCCTGGGCCTGGGCCCTGGGCCTGGGCCTGGGCCTGGGCCTGGGCCTGGGCCTGGGCCTGGGCCTGGGCCTGGGCCTGGGCCTGGGCCTGGGCCTGGGCCCTGGGCCTGGGCCTGGGCCCTGGGCCTGGGCCTGGGCCTGGGC
Source organism: Dioscorea cayenensis subsp. rotundata (assembly GCF_009730915.1). Taxonomy (NCBI): domain Eukaryota; kingdom Viridiplantae; phylum Streptophyta; class Magnoliopsida; order Dioscoreales; family Dioscoreaceae; genus Dioscorea; species Dioscorea cayenensis. Next base: position 23,468,747 of record NC_052480.1, on the reverse strand, counting down.
CTGGGCCTGGGCCTGGGCCTGGGCCTGGGCCCTGGGCCTGGGCCTGGGCCTGGGCCTGGGCCTGGGCCTGGGCCTGGGCCTGGGCCTGGGCCTGGGCCTGGGCCTGGGCCTGGGCCTGGGCCTGGGCCTGGGCCTGAGGCCTGGGCCTGGGCCTGGGCCTGGGCCTGGGCCTGGGCCTGGGCCTGGGCCTGGGCCCTGGGCCTGGGCCTGGGCCTGGGCCCTGGGCCTGAGCCTGGGCCTGGGCCTGGGCCTGGGCCTGGGCCTGGGCCTGGGCCCTGGGCCTGGGCCTGGGCCTGGGCCTGGGCCTGGGCCACTGGGCCTGGGCCTGGGCCTGGGCCTGGGCCTGGGCCTGGGCCTGGGCCTGGGCCCTGGGCCTGGGCCTGGGCCTGGGCCTGGGCCTGGGCCCTGGGCCTGGGCCTGGGCCTGGGCCTGGGCCTGGGCCTGGGCCTGGGCCTGGGCCTGGGCCTGGGCCTGGGCCTGGGCCTGGGCCTGGGCCTGGGCCTGGGCCTGGGCCTGGGCCTGGGCCTGGGCCTGGGCCTGGGCCTGGGCCTGGGCCTGGGCCTGGGCCTGGGCCTGGGCCTGGGCCTGGGCCTGGGCCTGGGCCCTGGGCCTGGGCCTGGGCCCTGGGCCTGGGCCTGGGCCTGGGCCTGGGCCTGGGCCTGGGCCTGAGGCCCTGGGCCTGGGCCTGGGCCTGGGCCTGGGCCTGGGCCTGGGCCTGGGCCTGGGCCTGGGCCTGGGCCTGGGCCTGGGCCCTGGGCCTGGGCCTGGGCCTGGGCCCTGGGCCCTGGGCCTGGGCCTGGGCCCTGGGCCTGGGCCTGGGCCCTGGGCCTGGGCCTGGGCCTGGGCCTGGGCCCTGGGCCTGGGCCTGGGCCTGGGCCTGGGCCTGGGCCTGGGCCTGGGCCCTGGGCCTGGGCCTGGGCCTGGGCCCTGGGCCTGGGCCCTGGGCCTGGGCCCTGGGCCTGGGCCTGGGCCTGGGCCTGGGCCTGGGCCTGGGCCTGGGCCTGGGCCTGGGCCCTGGGCCTGGGCCTGGGCCTGGGCCTGGGCCTGGGCCTGGGCCTGGGCCTGGGCCTGGGCCTGGGCCTGGGCCTGGGCCTGGGCCTGGGCCTGGGCCCTGGGCCTGGGCCTGGGCCTGGGCCTGGGCCTGGGCCTGGGCCTGGGCCTGGGCCTGGGCCTGGGCCTGGGCCTGGGCCTGGGCCCTGGGCCTGGGCCTGGGCCTGGGCCTGGGCCCTGGGCCCTGGGCCTGGGCCTGGGCCTGGGCCTGGGCCTGGGCCCTGGGCCTGGGCCTGGGCCTGGGCCTGGGCCTGGGCCCTGGGCCTGGGCCTGGGCCCTGGGCCTGGGCCTGGGCCTGAGGCCCTGGGCCTGGGCCTGGGCCTGGGCCTGGGCCTGGGCCTGGGCCCTGGGCCTGGGCCTGGGCCTGGGCCTGGGCCTGGGCCTGAGCCTGGGCCTGGGCCCTGGGCCTGGGCCTGGGCCTGGGCCTGGGCCTGGGCCCTGGGCCTGGGCCTGGGCCTGGGCCTGGGCCCTGGGCCTGGGCCTGGGCCTGGGCCTGGGCCCTGGGCCTGGGCCCTGGGCCTGGGCCTGGGCCTGGGCCTGGGCCTGGGCCTGGGCCTGGGCCTGGGCCTGGGCCTGGGCCTGGGCCTGGGCCTGGGCCCTGGGCCTGGGCCTGGGCCTGGGCCTGGGCCTGGGCCTGGGCCTGGGCCTGGGCCCCAGGCCTGGGCCCTGGGCCTGGGCCTGGGCCTGGGCCTGGGCCTGGGCCTGGGCCTGGGCCCTGGGCCTGGGCCTGGGCCTGGGCCTGGGCCTGGGCCTGGGCCTGGGCCTGGGCCTGGGCCTGGGCCCTGGGCCTGGGCCTGGGCCTGGGCCTGGGCCTGGGCCTGGGCCCTGGGCCTGGGCCTGGGCCTGGGCCTGGGCCTGGGCAGGCCTGGGCCTGGGCCTGGGCCTGGGCCTGGGCCCTGGGCCTGGGCCTGGGCCTGGGCCTGGGCCTGGGCCCTGGGCCCTGGGCCTGGGCCTGGGCCTGGGCCTGGGCCTGGGCCTGGGCCCTGGGCCTGGGCCTGGGCCTGGGCCTGGGCCTGGGCCTGGGCCTGGGCCTGGGCCTGGGCCTGGGCCCTGGGCCCACCAGGCCTGGGCCTGGGCCTGGGCCTGGGCCCTGGGCCTGGGCCTGGGCCTGGGCCTGGGCCCTGGGCCCTAGGGCCTGGGCCTGGGCCTGGGCCTGGGCCCTGGGCCTGGGCCTGGGCCTGGGCCTGGGCCTGGGCCTGGGCCTGGGCCTGGGCCTGGGCCTGGGCCTGGGCCTGGGCCTGGGCCTGGGCCTGGGCCCTGGGCCTGGGCCTGGGCCTGGGCCTGGGCCTGGGCCTGGGCCTGGGCCTGGGCCTGGGCCCTGGGCCCTGGGCCTGGGCCTGGGCCTGGGCCTGGGCCTGGGCCTGGGCCCTGGGCCTGGGCCTGGGCCTGGGCCTGGGCCTGGGCCTGGGCCTGGGCCTGGGCCCTGGGCCTGGGCCTGGGCCTGGGCCTGGGCCCTGGGCCTGGGCCTGGGCCTGGGCCTGGGCCTGGGCCTGGGCCCTGGGCCTGGGCCTGGGCCTGGGCCTGGGCCTGAGGCCTGGGCCCTGGGCCTGGGCCTGGGCCTGGGCCTGGGCCTGGGCCTGGGCCTGGGCCTGGGCCTGGGCCTGGGCCTGGGCCTGGGCCTGGGCCTGGGCCTGGGCCTGGGCCTGGGCCCATGGGCCTGGGCCTGGGCCTGGGCCTGGGCCTGGGCCCTGGGCCTGGGCCTGGGCCTGGGCCTGGGCCTGGGCCTGGGCCTGGGCCTGGGCCTGGGCCTGGGCCTGGGCCTGGGCCTGGGCCTGGGCCTGGGCCTGGGCCTGGGCCTGGGCCTGGGCCCTGGGCCTGGGCCTGGGCCTGGGCCTGGGCCCTGGGCCCTGGGCCTGGGCCTGGGCCTGGGCCTGGGCCTGGGCCTGGGCCTGGGCCCTGGGCCTGGGCCTGGGCCTGGGCCTGGGCCTGGGCCTGGGCCTGGGCCTGGGCCTGGGCCCTGGGCCTGGGCCTGGGCCTGGGCCTGGGCCTGGGCCTGGGCCTGGGCCTGGGCCTGGGCCTGGGCCTGGGCCTGGGCCTGGGCCTGGGCCTGGGCCTGGGCCTGGGCCCTGGGCCTGGGCCTGGGCCTGGGCCTGGGCCTGGGCCTGGGCCACAGGCCTGGGCCTGGGCCTGGGCCTGGGCCTGGGCCTGGGCCTGGGCCTGGGCCTGGGCCTGGGCCTGGGCCTGGGCCTGGGCCTGGGCCTGGGCCTGGGCCTGGGCCTGGGCCTGGGCCTGGGCCTGGGCCTGGGCCCTGGGCCTGGGCCTGGGCCTGGGCCCTGGGCCTGGGCCTGGGCCTGGGCCCTGGGCCTGGGCCTGGGCCTGGGCCTGGGCCTGGGCCTGGGCCTGGGCCTGGGCCTGGGCCTGGGCCCTGGGCCTGGGCCTGGGCCTGGGCCTGGGCCTGGGCCTGGGCCTGGGCCTGGGCCTGGGCCTGGGCCTGGGCCTGGGCCTGGGCCTGGGCCTGGGCCTGGGCCTGGGCCTGGGCCTGGGCCTGGGCCCTGGGCCTGGGCCTGGGCCTGGGCCCTGGGCCTGGGCCTGGGCCTGGGCCTGGGCCTGGGCCTGGGCCTGGGCCTGGGCCTGGGCCTGGGCCTGGGCCTGGGCCTGGGCCTGGGCCTGGGCCTGGGCCTGGGCCTGGGCCTGGGCCTGGGCCTGGGCCCTGGGCCTGGGCCTGGGCCTGGGCCTGGGCCTGGGCCTGGGCCTGGGCCTGGGCCTGGGCCTGGGCCTGGGCCTGGGCCTGGGCCTGGGCCTGGGCCTGGGCCTGGGCCTGGGCCCTGGGCCTGGGCCTGGGCCTGGGCCTGGGCCTGGGCCTGGGCCTGGGCCTGGGCCTGGGCCTGGGCCTGGGCCTGGGCCTGGGCCTGGGCCCTGGGCCTGGGCCTGGGCCTGGGCCTGGGCCTGGGCCTGGGCCTGGGCCTGGGCCTGGGCCTGGGCCTGGGCCTGGGCCCTGGGCCTGGGCCTGGGCCTGGGCCTGGGCCTGGGCCTGGGCCTGGGCCTGGGCCTGGGCCTGGGCCTGGGCCTGGGCCTGGGCCTGGGCCTGGGCCTGGGCCTGGGCCCTGGGCCCTGGGCCTGGGCCTGGGCCTGGGCCTGGGCCTGGGCCTGGGCCTGGGCCTGGGCCTGGGCCTGGGCCTGGGCCTGGGCCTGGGCCTGCAGGCCTGGGCCTGGGCCTGGGCCTGGGCCCTGGGCCTGGGCCTGGGCCTGGGCCTGGGCCTGGGCCTGGGCCTGGGCCTGGGCCTGGGCCTGGGCCTGGGCCTGGGCCCTGGGCCTGGGCCTGGGCCTGGGCCTGGGCCTGGGCCTGGGCCTGGGCCTGGGCCTGGGCCTGGGCCTGGGCCTGGGCCTGGGCCTGGGCCTGGGCCTGGGCCTGGGCCTGGGCCTGGGCCTGGGCCTGGGCCTGGGCCTGGGCCTGGGCCCTGGGCCTGGGCCTGGGCCTGGGCCTGGGCCTGGGCCTGGGCCTGGGCCTGGGCCTGGGCCCTGGGCCTGGGCCTGGGCCCTGGGCCTGGGCCTGGGCCTGGGCCTGGGCCTGGGCCTGGGCCTGGGCCTGGGCCTGGGCCTGGGCCACTGGGCCTGGGCCTGGGCCTGGGCCTGGGCCTGGGCCCTGGGCCTGGGCCTGGGCCTGGGCCTGGGCCTGGGCCTGGGCCCTGGGCCTGGGCCTGGGCCTGGGCCTGGGCCTGGGCCTGGGCCCTGGGCCTGGGCCTGGGCCTGGGCCTGGGCCTGGGCCTGGGCCTGGGCCTGGGCCCTCAGGCCTGGGGCCCTGGGCCTGGGCCCTGGGCCCTGGGCCTGGGCCTGGGCCTGGGCCTGAGGCCTGGGCCTGGGCCTGGGCCTGGGCCTGGGCCTGGGCCTGGGCCTGGGCCTGGGCCTGGGCCTGGGCCTGGGCCCTGGGCCTGGGCCTGGGCCTGGGCCTGGGCCTGGGCCTGGGCCTGGGCCTGGGCCTGGGCCTGGGCCTGGGCCTGGGCCCTGGGCCTGGGCCCTGGGCCTGGGCCTGGGCCTGGGCCTGGGCCTGGGCCTGGGCCTGGGCCTGGGCCTGGGCCTGGGCCTGGGCCTGGGCCTGGGCCTGGGCCCTGGGCCTGGGCCTGGGCCCTGGGCCCTGGGCCTGGGCCTGGGCCTGGGCCTGGGCCTGGGCCTGGGCCTGGGCCTGGGCCTGGGCCTGGGCCTGGGCCTGGGCCTGGGCCTGGGCCTGGGCCACTGGGCCTGGGCCTGGGCCTGGGCCTGGGCCTGGGCCTGGGCCCTGGGCCTGGGCCTGGGCCTGGGCCTGGGCCTGGGCCCTGGGCCTGGGCCTGGGCCCTGGGCCTGGGCCTGGGCCCTGGGCCTGGGCCTGGGCCTGGGCCTGGGCCTGGGCCTGGGCCTGGGCCCTGGGCCTGGGCCTGGGCCCTGGGCCTGGGCCTGGGCCTGGGCCTGGGCCTGGGCCTGGGCCTGGGCCTGGGCCCTGGGCCTGGGCCCTGGGCCTGGGCCTGGGCCTGGGCCTGGGCCTGGGCCTGGGCCTGGGCCTGGGCCTGGGCCTGGGCCTGGGCCTGGGCCTGGGCCTGGGCCTGCAGGGCCTGGGCCCTGGGCCTGGGCCTGGGCCTGGGCCTGGGCCTGGGCCTGGGCCTGGGCCTGGGCCTGGGCCTGGGCCTGGGCCCTGGGCCTGGGCCTGGGCCTGGGCCTGGGCCTGGGCCTGGGCCTGGGCCTGGGCCTGGGCCTGGGCCTGGGCCTGGGCCTGGGCCTGGGCCTGGGCCTGGGCCTGGGCCTGGGCCTGGGCCTGGGCCTGGGCCCTGGGCCTGGGCCTGGGCCCTGGGCCTGGGCCTGGGCCTGGGCCTGGGCCTGGGCCTGGGCCTGGGCCCTGGGCCTGGGCCTGGGCCCTGGGCCCTGGGCCCTGGGCCTGGGCCTGGGCCCTGGGCCTGGGCCTGGGCCTGGGCCTGGGCCTGGGCCTGGGCCTGGGCCCTGGGCCCTGGGCCTGGGCCTGGGCCTGGGCCCTGGGCCTGGGCCTGGGCCCTGGGCCTGGGCCTGGGCCTGGGCCCTGGGCCTGGGCCTGGGCCTGGGCCTGGGCCTGGGCCTGGGCCTGGGCCCTGGGCCTGGGCCTGGGCCTGGGCCTGGGCCTGGGCCTGGGCCTGGGCCTGGGCCTGGGCCTGGGCCTGGGCCTGGGCCTGGGCCCTGGGCCTGGGCCTGGGCCTGGGCCTGGGCCTGGGCCTGGGCCTGGGCCTGGGCCTGGGCCTGAGGCCTGGGCCTGGGCCCTGGGCCTGGGCCTGGGCCTGGGCCTGGGCCCTGGGCCTGGGCCCTGGGCCTGGGCCTGGGCCTGGGCCTGGGCCTGGGCCTGGGCCTGGGCCTGGGCCTGGGCCTGGGCCCTGGGCCCTGGGCCCTGGGCCCTGGGCCTGGGCCCTGGGCCTGGGCCCTGGGCCTGGGCCTGGGCCTGGGCCTGGGCCTGGGCCTGGGCCTGGGCCTGGGCCTGGGCCTGGGCCTGGGCCTGGGCCTGGGCCTGGGCCTGGGCCTGGGCCTGGGCCTGGGCCTGGGCCTGGGCCTGGGCCCTGGGCCTGGGCCTGGGCCTGGGCCTGAGCCTGGGCCTGGGCCTGGGCCTGGGCCTGGGCCCTGGGCCTGGGCCTGGGCCCTGGGCCTGAGGCCTGGGCCTGGGCCCTGGGCCTGGGCCTGGGCCTGGGCCTGGGCCTGGGCCTGGGCCTGGGCCTGGGCCTGGGCCTGGGCCTGGGCCTGGGCCTGGGCCTGGGCCTGGGCCTGGGCCTGGGCCTGGGCCTGGGCCTGGGCCTGGGCCTGGGCCTGGGCCTGGGCCTGGGCCTGGGCCTGGGCCTGGGCCTGGGCCTGGGCCTGGGCCTGGGCCTGGGCCTGGGCCTGGGCCTGGGCCTGGGCCTGGGCCTGGGCCCTGGGCCTGAGGCCTGGGCCCTGGGCCTGGGCCCTGGGCCTGGGCCTGGGCCTGAGCCTGGGCCTGGGCCTGGGCCTGGGCCTGGGCCTGGGCCTGAGGCCTGGGCCCTGGGCCTGGGCCTGGGCCTGGGCCTGGGCCTGGGCCTGGGCCTGGGCCTGGGCCTGGGCCTGGGCCCTGGGCCCTGGGCCTGGGCCTGGGCCTGGGCCTGGGCCTGGGCCTGGGCCTGGGCCTGGGCCCTGGGCCTGGGCCTGGGCCCTGGGCCTGAGCCTGGGCCTGGGCCTGGGCCTGGGCCTGGGCCCTGGGCCCTGGGCCTGGGCCCTGGGCCTGGGCCCACAGGCCCTGGGCCACTGGGCCCTGGGCCTGGGCCTGGGCCTGGGCCTGGGCCTGGGCCCTGGGCCTGGGCCTGGGCCTGGGCCTGGGCCTGGGCCTGGGCCTGAGGCCTGGGCCTGGGCCTGGGCCTGGGCCTGGGCCTGGGCCTGGGCCTGGGCCTGAGCCTGAGCCTGGGCCTGGGCCTGGGCCTGGGCCTGGGCCTGGGCCTGGGCCCTGGGCCCTGGGCCTGGGCCTGGGCCCTGGGCCTGGGCCCTGGGCCTGGGCCCTGGGCCCAGGGCCTGGGCCCAGGCCCTGGGCCCTGGGCCTGGGCCTGGGCCTGGGCCTGGGCCTGGGCCCTGGGCCTGGGCCCTGGGCCTGGGCCCTGGGCCTGGGCCTGGGCCTGGGCCCTGGGCCTGAGCCCTGGGCCTGGCCCTGAGCCCTGAGGCCCTGGGCCCTGGGCCCTGGGCCTGGGCCCTGGCTGGGCCTGGGCCCTGGGCCTGGGCCTGGGCCTGGGCCTGGGCCCTGGGCCTGGGGCCCTGGGCCTGAGGCCTGGGCCTGGGCCTGGGCCCTGGGCCTGGGCCTGGGCCCTGGGCCTGGCCCTGGGCCCTGGGCCCTGGGCCTGGGCCTGGGCCTGGGCCCTGGCCTGGGCCCTGAGGCCCTGGCCCTGGGCCTGGGCCTGAGGCCTGGGCCCTGAGGCCTGGGCCTAGGGCCTGGGCCTGGGCCTGGGCCTAGGCCTGAGGCCTGGGCCTAGGGCCCTGGGCCCTGGGCCTGGGCCTGGGAGCCTGAGCCTAGGGCCTGAGGCCCTGGAGCCTGGGCCCCAGGGCCTGGGCCTGGGCCTGGGCCTGAGGGCCTGAGCCTGAGGCCTGAGCCCTGGGCCTAGGGCCTGGCGCCCATGAGGCCTGGGCTCTAGGCCCTGGGCCCTGGGCCATGAGCCCTGCACAGACTGGGCCCAGGCCCTGGGCCCTAAGCCCCTAGGCCCCAGAGGCCTAGAGCCTAAAGCCCTAGGCCAAAAACTGGGAATTCTATCGACCCTTGCATTATGCATGTATGGCTGTCCTCATCAGTGTCGGAAACATAGTTTAATCTATGTAAGGGCGTCTACGTGGTAGCCGTAGCTTCTCATCGGTGTTAGCTCGATAAACGCGTGCGTAGGCAGCGCGATCGGCGCTTCCTTGGTTTTTGTCGTGGGGTTTCCATGTCGTGAACTAGTGTGTACTTTGAGATCGCCGATTCGCATAACTCCATATCGATACAAATGTCGAATAGATTCCGCTGTTGAGACATATAAGTTGAGATTAAAATACCGATTAAATACCAAACACTATTAATCGGACATAATTTATTAAAGAACTTATCATGTCTAGCAGCGTCTTTCTGGTACCGCGCATGAAGAATAATGCGGTGTTGCTTTGTTTATCATTGTCGAGGGCGGCGACATGGAAGTGGTCATTCGTGATTATCGGGAGGATGACAATTTGAACTTCGTACTAGTTGTCTTGGCGTCTCCGATCATAGCTCGTGAGTGGTTTCGTGTCGTCGTCACGCTTTGAGCATAGCGGCACCGGTGATGCGTAGTGATGGGCGCGCTTCTTGTAAAGATATGGCACTTTGCTCGTGACTACGTATTATGCATGCGAATCGTCCATCACATCATCTGTGACCGTCTCCTTCCCCTCAGCGGTGTATAGTTTGTCCCGTGTGGTCGTGGCGTCGTTATTCTTCGCTGACGGTCTTTGAAGGTTAGCTGATAACAATTATAATTAAACCATATTATAACTATTTAAATGATATAGACAATTTTCAAATGATATTATAAATAATTAAACGTTAAATAGATAAATTTAATGATAATATATAAACATTTAAACACTATCGTAAAAACTTTTAAAACTTACCATCGATAGAGGCGATTGAGGAAGATCCTCGTCGACTCCTCCTTTCGTGTTGTTAGAACACGATTAGTGACCCATTTTTCTTCTTCGTAACAAAGACTTTCCTAACCGCCTCATCCCATTTTTGATTGGCCTTGATCATATCTCTCGTTGCTCGGTCGGGGTCTTCGTGTGCCATTTGTTGTTGAGTCTTGGCGGGTTATTCGGCACCGGCGGCATCTTCTTTTCGATGCGGGGGCGATGGCGGCATCAATCGCGAACGTATCCCTTACATGGTTGTTGTTGTTGTGGGATTGTGTCAAAACGCCGATGCGAGGGGACGGCGGCGGCATCAACCACAGATATATCCTTATATGGTTGTTGTTGCTATGGGATTGTGTCTGGCTTTGATGCGGGGATGACATCGTTAGCGTGAGACGTATCGCTCGTGCTTCTTCTTGTTGTGGGATTATGTCTTTGCCCCGATCTTGATGCTTGTCGGCCACGGCGACGGCAGATTGATGATCTTCTCAGCCGGTAGCCGCAGCGGCGGCATCAGCGGCGAGACAGCACCCTAGCTTGTTCTTGTTCTTGAGGATTGTGTCCATCTTTTGATCGCCGCACTCTCGGCCGCGGTTCGCGGATCGAGATTCGTTAACAAGAGTAAGCGATCTTCTCAGCGCGGACAGCGGCAGCAGCGACATCATCTAAGATCTACTCCCAGTAGCTGACCATGTCGTCGCGGCGATAGACTTAATGTGACGTCGAGCGCAGATGGTGTTCGCTATTGTTTCGTCGTCGTAGCGGTGAAACGAGCGATATTGTTCTCCTCTTTTTCATAGTCTCTTGAATGTAGTTTGTCTTGGAATAGCCACCAGATGATGTACGTCGTTGTCAAATTCGGCGCCTCGTTTGTCCCGTGTGCTTCGTTTCTTTGGAGGCGGGCGGTCGGGTGTGAGCGTCCTTCCGGTGCGTCGACCCAGCGGCAAGCAGAAACTCGATCGTCGATATATGCGCGCTGCGTAAAGAGTTGCGGTGACATCTTCGCCCATATCTTGCGTCGGTGGTGCATCGCGGTCGGAGAACTGCCGTGGTCGGAGAATCTACTGATCGGGGGCTGCCGTTTGTCGTGGTCGGCGGGTTGTTGTAATCTAGCGGGGTGAGGGAGGGCTCCTCGGCGTCGAGGAATCGTCGCGTGGTGGCACAGGAAGTAGGAGACAGGCGTCGGCGCACGTGAGAGGCGCCCTCTCATCACGCCTTCGAGCGATAGCATCCATCAGGTCGGTTGGCCCCGACAAATATTTCTTCTTACGCGTTCGTCGGAACCATTTCGAGATGTAACATATGTAAACCCGAACAATTTCAGCGAAATCATTCAGTTTAAACTATAAAACTATATTTAAATAGAGTTTTTATATATTTAAACATTATAGAGTATATTTAAACGGAGAACAAAATATTTAAACCTTTATGGATAAATGTTAAACTGTAAATAATAAAGTTAAACGTTAAATAGTATGTTTAAACATTAAAGACTTCTATTAAACATTGTCCATGATTTATTACCTCTTTTCCTTGACGATAACAAAAGTGGTTTCTATCGTCGCTTGCTTAGGTAGATACTTTCAGCGTGTAGCGAGCATCATTGGGATCTTGCAGAAGCGGACTTTCTTTTCCGGTTCGGTCATTTGGTAAAAACCGGATGTTAAGCGCGGACCAAAGCGACCCTTAATATACCTTGTGTTGGTGCTTCTTCCGGTGCGTCTATCTTACACTCGGCGGTCGCTTGTAGAATGTCCTCATAAGCCGCTTGTGTATCGCCCTATGCCCATGCGTATTGCCCCATGGCGGGTAGATCGTCGGCATAATCAGCGATCTGAGTTCGAAGCCGGCATGATGTATTTGGGAAGATGACTGTACCCATGAGTTACACCATTAGGAGTTTGATAAAATTTTCTTTTTCTCCCCTCTATTGAACAAGTTACAGAAGAGTGCTCTTGATGGTGTCTCTGTATCTCTCGTAGGTTTTTGATAAATATCTCCCTTGAGCGGCGAGGGTTTTCTTCTTACGAAACATGACTTTGCGTCGCCATCGTAACCTTGAGACCGAGAACAAGGGCCACATCTTGAGGGCACGAAGCTCGGCAGACTTTCCCCGATCCTAAATTTATTAGTCTTTGCCATCGTGCCTGCGATGAGAATCGAGAATGGCCCTCTCTTGGAATATAGCTTCCATCTCGAGTGAATGCTACTAAGCGGTATCGCTCGGATGATCTCCGGTGTCGAGGGGTCGTGTTATCTTTCGATTCGACTAAGGTCTCCACTCTGCAGATGTCAAATAGCATCGCCCATTAACTAGGGTTGACCGCCGTAATCACGAGCTGCGACGATAACAACACATTCGACATGCGGTATTCACGAAATGTTTTAGCGGAAATATAAGGTTTTAAGCGGCGACCTCTCGATTCTTAAGCGGAGATATCGACTTGTTAAGCAGAGACAACAAAATTTAAGCGGTAACATTTCATTTCTTAAAGCGTAAACCTCGTTTGTAAGCTGCAACCATATCAAATGAAAGAGGAAAGCGTACATTATAAATATTACACAAATCATAACGATCGAAAAAAACTATTTCGATAGTGTATCTAGACGAAAATGCAAAAACAAAAACAAAACCCTAGCCAGAAATTGCCCTTGAGACTAACAAAACCCAGTAGAAATCCCGTGCGGACTTGATATCTTCCAACAAAAAGCAGAAGCACGAAAACAAAACCGAAAAAAATCTTTCTTTATAACGGAATAGTTAACGTAAAACCATACTTCGATACGCTGAGATTGCAAAGCGATGAAATGCCAACTACTTGCGTGGGACTTCTCCTTGAGATCTAGGGTGGAAAGGAAAAATGAAATTACGAGAGGATGTCTTGGGTAGAGACAACTGGAATGGAAAAGGCGAAGGCGAGTTGAGAAAAAAACTCTATGTATCCGGCTCGAGTAAATTAAGTCTCTTGGGGTTACCCTACGGAAACCCCCTCCCCCACTTTTCCCCTTCCTCTCAAACCGCAGAAATGGGTGCGACCACGACTTCCCATCAGAGGCGTTTTTGTCCATAAAATTTAAAAATCACTCCGTTGACATCCGTTAAATGCTTTGGGGGTTTGAAAACCAGAGTTTAACAGGAAGGGGTTTTTAGGAATTGCAAAACTAATGGGGTGTTTTTGGCAATATTGCAAACTTAGCGGGTTTTTTTGGCAATTTCCACTAAAATAAATCTTATATACAAATTTTGTATTTTTTTTCACATTTTATTTTTAAATTTAAAAACTACTATTATTTCAAAATTTTAATAAAATAAATCTTATATACAAATTTTAGTAATTTAAAAAAGTTTGAATTAATCATGAGGCCTAACATATATACATATATGTTATAATGTATCATATATACTAGAGTGAAACAACAAAAGTTTTTTTAGAAACAATAGTTTGGTTGTTTGTAGTGAGAATAATCAATTTTACCATATTTTTAAAAAAATACAAACTTGAGATGTATTCTTATTAGTTGAATTATTGAAAATCTCATATATTTTCTATCGGTAATAACAAAATTTTAAATTATATTTTATATTTTTTTAAATATGTGTATTCAAATTTTGGTTATATTAGCATATTATTCTTCATTTAAAATAATTATTTTGTTAGATTATTTTTTTACTTTTTATGTTTTTGTTTTGTCTCTAGGCTTCAGCCCCCTCTACTATCAAGTCCTGGTTCCATCCCTGAACCCTATATTTTCCCATCAATGACTACTAGAATGGAGAAGATTGTGTCATGAAAAATGGTGCAAAATGAGGGGATATCTCTATAGAAAACTGGTGCGGTCAAATCTCTCTTTAAGATGTTCATTAGGGGAGACCTGATGCACGGAGTAAAGTAAGGGAAGCAGCAGAGTTCAGGCTTGTTCAGTCTTTTTATTTGGATATTTTGTAAGCTTTTCCTCCACATGTTTATTAGTAGATTAATGCTACTCAGGCTGCTGACTATCTTTCTCAAATTCACAGCCCATGACATCCAAGTCACACAATACCCTCTCTCCTACTCAGCTTCTCTCACAAATAAAATAAAATAAAATAATAATAATAAAACTAATTCTTACCGGGTCGAAGAAGAACAGGAAATGTAAGTGCCGACGTCGCATCCCGCCGCCATCGACTACCTCCTCTCCCACATACCAACCCTTACCAAAAACCTTTGTCCAAGAAATTTCCTCCTACCGCGCTTCAGTGCAAGCATTTCCAATCATAGGGGAATCATTGAATCCTTTTTATTTTTGTAAATTTTTTCCTTGCTTTTCACTTTTTGGGTGAACTTTTTTAGGTGCTGGAGTTGCTTGCATGGATTGGTCTTCAGTACTACAAGAAGTGAGTGATTTCTTTAAGGAGCACGAGGTCTAGGATTTCAACTTCAAGAGCAGTCTTCATTGGGAATGACAATACTGTGCTAAGCTCATCATCTGAGGCTCGCCAGATAGTCCACTTATCGAGCTTTGCCAAGAGGGCTATCATAAAATGGTATATATTCCCCTGTAAAGGGTAGCAATGAAATACCTTTTTAAATGGTTGATTGGCAAATAAATGGAAGCTTGTTTGGAACAAAAGTTGCCCTAGAATTAGAATTATTTTTATGGATGACTTTTGATGATAAAGCAAAATGTTCAAATCTTTCAAGCATGGCAACAGAAATCTAATGATGAGCATTGAGCTCAGGTTTTCCCGTTAAATGTGGCATTTTTTGACATGAATGATTATATTAGGATTAATGAAATCGCTAAATTTCATGTCAAGAATATGTATTTTTATTTGAAGTTGAAGTTTACAGGAAAGTCATATTGTTAACATGTTTCTTTTATTCAGTTTGTCTGATTGTTTATTACCATCTTTAGTTATCTAGCTGAATAGTGTTCAGCAAGACTTAAATCCCTTTTTCTTGTGTGTGCATTTGTGATGTTGAGTATTGTAACTCTGTTCTATTCAGGGGAACTGTTAGTTCCTCCGGTGTGGTTTGTGGGTATTAAGTAACACTTAAGCACTCATAGAAGTCTCACACAAACCAATAAAGAAAGACGCACAAACAAACACAAGGAGACACACAACATTTGTAACCCGGTTGAGTCCACTCGCCTACATGCGGGGGGCCAAGCAGGAGATAAACAATCCACTAAAGAGGTAAAAATATGTGAGTACAAACAGCTTGTCACTCACGCTCTCAACAATAAAGATCACTACCCTCTCTAGATTATGCGGTGCTCACACGCTCTCCTCGAAAGAGTCACCCAGAGTCGCACCCTACGATCTCACGAGCAAGGTAGCTTATATAGACGCCTCGATGTCCCAAATATAGCGCGTCTGGCTTTTTAGAATCTCCGTGACTACTAATTTAAAAACCCTACGAAAATTAGTCATTGCGACTCATGTTGTAACATAAGTTCTGACTGTATGTACTGACTGCGACTTGGTGAGTTACGGTTATGTTGCGGATGACCTCGAGACCCATCAACCTCCCGGTTATGCTTGAGTCAGAGTCGATGCGACCAAATCTCCGATCCCATTGCCGGCAACTAGCCTACCTCCTCGGTTTCTCATCACGCGGTCCCTCGCAAAGGCGCGCGTCCTTGTCGCGTCTTCGCGAAACTTGCCAAACTTAGTCTTCGATTCACCTAAATTTGGTCTTCAAAGATTCTCCAAACTTGATCTTCAATTCACCCCAAGTTTGGTCCTCAAATCTTGCCTTCGATAGATCTTCGATCAATCGATTCGATCGTCGAGGATTCTTGAATCATATCTCCTTCATTCGCACCATGAATAGATCTTTCTTTAATTAAGCTCCACCATATTTAGTCTTGATCAAATCACCCTAAATATGGTCTTGATATGATCTTGTCTTCGAGTTGTAATGCGTTGCCAAAAATAACTCCACCAAGATCTTTAAGATAGCTTCACCATGATCTTGAGATATTTGGCTCCATGTTGAGAGACTTACTCAAAAATAGATCCACCAGAGATCTTGAGATGTTTGCCTTGCGCTCCAAGTCTCCTTGCCATGTCACGATGCTTGCCACATCATCAATTATGCTTTGTCGCGTAGTTGCCACGTCACTTGGTCTAGGGTGTCAAATCATGCCAATAAATAGTCTTGGTTGCACTAACAATCTCCCGCTGGCATAATTTGACCTGGCGCTTACGCACTGACTGACTCTTGTTATAATATTACATTACAACACCCTGACACGGACACGTACTAAGCGTGACTATTTACTGACTTCTTGTTCTGATATCAAGCGGAGAACATAAACTAGAGCCCGACACAAGATATCATCTAGTTGCTTACAAAATACTTGAGAAAATATAACAAAACGCTATGACTAGTGAGACAAAAATACGATTAACCATAATGAGTCGACAAACATAACAATGTTCAACACAATAAGACTAAATGTTCGAAATGCCCGAAATGAAAAAAACAAATAACTAGTCGATCTGAAAGTGCAAGCACACTTCTCCCCCTTTGTGACATAATTGATGCAGAAGTCTTCAGTGAGCATTGCGAGACTTATTCAGCCTTCTCGCGTGACTCACCTTTCTTGACCCTCGTGGTCTTTATCTCCCCACAGTCGTGGCCATCGTCTTCTCTCTTCTTCTTCTTCTCAAGAATTTCCAGGCAAAATAGAATCTTCTGCTTTTGTTTGGCAATGATGAACAATTCTGCAAATAATGCTCGTTGCCTCCTCTCCACATCTTCTAGTTGCTCTTTCAACATCTTCTCATATTCTTCTTCTACAAATAGATTTGCTTCTTCTTCATCTTGAGGGCGTTGATGGTGGAGACACCCTTCCTACGGGTAAATCAACCTTCTTACAGGCTAAGCGACCGAGAAATTTCCGACTTCTTGACTGCTTTGTGACTACTTCTCCCTTCACGAGTTGTACTCTATGTTGTAACAAATCTTTGCGGTAGCAGTCACGGGGATACCAAGTGATGTTGAGGAGCTTGCGCAGTCAGCTTCTTTCATAATATTTTGGAAGATCAGTCTTCCCATATTAAACTTCTTCCCAGTTTTCTTCTTCTTCCCTTGCGTGGGGTAGATGCCTTTTTCTCCCCCTTTTTTATTGACTTCTTGCTCTTCTTCATTTGCCTTGGACCAATTGATTATTCTTGACTTCAACTTTATGATCAGGAATGATTTTTCTTGTATGCTTTTCACTATCTTCTTCTTACGGCTCTGAGCGTTTGTGCGATTTTTCCTCTTCTTCAAAATTTGTAGGACTCTTGCTTCAAAGGAAAATGTATCGAACTATGTGAACTATCCGGTGTTGCATTTTTGTGTTATAAGCGTTGTTGCGACATAGTGCGAATTTTTCTACTGGTTTTCTCCAGTCTTCTTTAATTCTTGATACCCTGACGATCTCTTGCATGATCCTCTTTCTTTGCTGAACACCTACTTTTCGGATGTCTCCTCGGACTCTTGCTTTTTCTTTTTTTCAACCATTTGACTATTCCCTTTTGCCATCTTCTTTCTCTCAAGACTTCATTTTCTTTTCTTCTTGAATATCCTTAGAAACTTGCTTCTGCTTGCGTTGATGTGCTTTAGTTTCTATTTCAATTCATGTTGTTGATTCATCCTTCTTGCTAGCTTCTGGGTTGATCTTGAAAGGTCCTTCTCTCTAAACTTCCATCTTCTTCTTCTTCTTCTTCTCTCCTTTCTTGAAGATTCCTAGAAACATATTAGAGATCCATGCATATGGAATACCTTGGATGATCTCTTCACTGAATTTGATTCTCCGGTCTTTCTTTCTTCTTTGAACAACTCCGATAGATGTTTGGAAAGCCATACCATGGGATCTCTTTGCTCTTCTTCAAAGGTGTTGGAGCTTCTTCTCACAAAGGTGTTGGAGCTACGCATGAACCAATAGGCATGGATAAAAACTTTTGATGCTTCAACAGGAGAAGAGCTTTTTACAGCATCCATGATGCGTGATGATTTGTCGGGAGCTTTTCTTACTTCTTTAGAACTCTTTGAGCTACCCTTTTTCACATTCGTCTTTGTTTCCCTTCTTTGAGATTTGGGATTTGAAAAGAAAATTTCCCTTTTCATTGTAACCACACTGATGCCTCTTCATATGATTCTATAAGCGCCAAAAAGACTTGCCCTTTTTTTATTTTTCAATATTTCCTTTTTCCTATTTCCTTTTTTTCTCTCTCTTTCTCTCTTTTTTTCTTTCTACCCTCATCATAGAGATCATGATTTTTTTCACCCATAAGGGTGTTTTTACTGATGACTTTTTGGGGTCCTCGATCGATGAGCCTTTGGTTGTAGCTTGGTGGTGCAAAATTCATCATCACTTTTTGTCATCTTACAGTGCGAGTCGAGGCACTCTACATCTTTTCTTGGCACTTCATCTTTTCGGATCCATAGCTTCTTGATCACAATAGTTTTTCCTCTGACTTTCTTTTTGATGATTGCTGTTCATATCAACTACTCTTCCACTTTTTCAAGTCTTCTTTCAATTTGTTGCACTTGGGTCTTATGTGGCGATCTCTCCACGATGAAAGCATGTAGGTACTTCACTTTTTGGTTCTTCCCTTGCTTTTGACTTGTTTTTTTCTTTAATGTTTTGTTGGCGATTGACTTGACAAACACAACTCCCGAATCTTTTGTCTTGACACTGAGCTTTCTCCAATATACCCAATACCGTATCGGGCTTTACTAGTTCTTCCAAGCTGATAGAATCTCGTCAAGCTTGGCGGTACCCATTATTCGTAGGGTCAAGGTCTTCTCGGCATTGAACAACTTTTTCTTTACATATACTCAACTCTTCCTCCAAGTGTTGGTTTTGCAACATCATATCATTAAATCATTCATTATGAGTTTATAGCTTGTAGAAGATCATTTTACGTTACCTCATTGTACTCACTGTCGGGTTTAGGTGGATGTTGTAGGCGATGTTGCAACATATTACGCAGCAGGTGGATCCATTCATCAGCGGCGAGGAAAGGACATATGATGGTTGCTCGGACTTCGCTTCATCGTCTTCTTCGATTGCTACCATCCGAGTCATCACTCCATCTAGCATTCGGTGATTTTTCCTTTCTTTACGAGTATTAGCACGATCGACTTGATTGTGCCCCAAAACTCTCACATTCTCTACACTTGATCTTCATGGGGCGATCTTGATTTCTTCCTTTTTGTGATAATCTTCAACTTCTTCCTTTTCTTTATTTAGACCATCTTTTTCTTTGAAATTTCTTGCCTTGTGTCTTGTATCTTCTAAGCATGTCATGCATCTTTCTTGACAATAAAACAATTTCTCTATCCTCTTCGTCTTCATCTTCTGTTATAACAGTATGTTGTAACTCATACATTTTATTGCTTCAACCTTGAGGCTATATCTTCTATTCTTCTTTTCGAGATTAAGGTTCAGTCTCATATGTTTGGAAAGACCCCATCGACTCATCCAGTTTCATAGTTGAAAATATCTCTTGTTTCTTCTATTGCCGAGATTTTTGCATCAAATCTTCTTGGGAGTGATCTAAGAGTCTTCCGGACTAGCTTTTTATCTGAGTACTCCTTGCCGAGCTGGTAGGCTTGATTTGTAATGTCCATCAATTTGGCATTGAACATGGCTATCATCTCATTTTCTCCCATCCTGAGATTTTCGAACATAGTTGTTAACATTTGAAGTTTGGATTCTCTTACCAAGTTGGTACCTTCATGTATGGTTTGAAGAATCTCCCAAGCTTTCTTGGCACACTCGCATGTTGCAATATACTTGAACTGGTTCTCATCAACCCCTCCAAAGATTGCATTGAGAGCTTTCCCATTAGCATTAGCTTTGCGCATGTCTTCGATACTCCAACAGCTTTTCTTCTTCATGATTACGTTCTCGTCTTTATCAACTAGAGTAGGAGGAGACCATCTTTCTTCTATAGCAATCCATGCACTCTCATCAATGGACTTGATAAACGCCTTCATGCGAGCCTTCCAATATGGATAGTTGGATCCATTAAGCAACGGTGGTCGTGTGACGGAAGCTCCTTCTTTTCCGGCCATCAATGGAACTTGTTAGGACCTCGCCAACTTTGTAACCAAAGCGAATACGGTGACCAAGGCTCTGATACCACTTGTTAGTTCCTCCGGTGTGGTTTGTGGGTATTAAGTAACACTTAAGCACTCATAGAAGTCTCACACAAACCGATAAAGAAAGAGCGAAACAAACAAACACGAGGAGACACACAACATTGGTAGCCCGGGTTCGGCGTCCACTCACCCTACGTCGCGGGGGCCAAGCCCGGGAGATAAACAATCCACTAAAAGAGGTAAAAAAATAGATGAGTACAAACATTTGTCACTCACGCTCTCAATGATAAAGATCACTACCCTCTCTAGATTGTGCGGTGCTCACACGCTCTCCTCGAAAGAGTCACCCCAGAGTCGCACCTACAATCGACGAAGCAAGGTAGCTTATATAGACGCCTCAGCGTCCCAAATATAGCACATACCTCTTTTAGAATCTCATGACTACTAATTTAAAAACCTCCCGAAATTAGTTGTTGCAACTCCTGTTGGAACATAAGTTGCAACATGGCCCTGACTACTGACTTGACTGAATTCTGGTTATGTTGCGGACGACCTCAAGACCCATCAACCTCCCGGTTATGCTTAGTCCGAGTCGATGCAGCCAAATCTCCTAATCCCGACTGCCGGCAACTAGCCTACTTCCTCAGTTTCTCATCACGCAGTCCCCTCGCAAGGGGCGCACATCCTTGTGCGTCTTCGCGAAACTTGCGAACTTAGTCTTCGATTCATCTAAATTTGGTCTTCGAAAGATTCTCGAACTTGATCTTCGATTCACCCAAGTTTGGTCCTCAAATCTTGCCTTCGATAGATCTTCGATTAATCAGATTCAATCATCGAGGATTCTTCGAAATCATATCTCCTTCATTCACACCATGAATAGATCTTTCTTTAATTAAGCTCCACCATATTTAGTCTTCGATCAAATCACCTAAATATGGTCTTGATATGATCTTGTCTTCAAGTTGTAATGCATTGCCAAAAAAATAACTCCACCAAGATCTTTTAAGATAGCTTCACCATGATCTTCGAGATATTTGGCTCCATGTTAGAGACTTACTAAAAATAGCTCCACCAAGATCTTCAAGATGTTTGCCTTGCACTCCAAGTCTCCTTGCCATGTCACAATGCTTGCCACATCATCAATTATGCTTTGTCACCTTAGTTGCCACGTCACTTGGTCTAGGTGTCAAATCATGCCAATAAATAGTATGGTTGCACTAACAGGAACCTCTTCCAAAATCTCAGGTGTTAGATATATATTGTCATAGTGGCAAATTTGCCTATGTAAAGTTTGGAAAGTGTATTTTGAAGTCATGGCATGCGATTGGCTTCGTCCAACTTGTCATCTTCAGTCTTATGGAGTAGACTTTAATGTAAAGAGCATACATCAGGTCTTTAGGTTTGTACTGGTATCAACAATTTATGGTGTAGTTAATAGATTCATATCCAAGTTAACATCTGGAACATTGTTTCTCTCTTGTTTTCTGTACCACAAGAAGATTAGCAATGACTATTGATTGAGAGGGATCTCTTTTGGCATGAGATGTTCACTGTCATATCCTGTGAAAGCTCTGAGCGGTTGGAAAGGCCCGAAACAGTCGAGCATTGGCAGGTGAGGAATTTCCTAAGCAAGTTTGGGCAGCATCTGTTGGATCCAAACATCATGAAGAGAGCCCTAGATAAAGTGAAGAGCAGCTACCAAAAGATTGTGATTGACGGAAGTAGGCCATGATTATTGCAAGGATGGTAGTGTCGTATCTTTTATGCAATCTCAACATGCAAGCTAAATAAAATTTGTTAGTTGTGCTTCTAGGATATTATGTACATAGAACTTATTTGTTGTATGTTCTCATGCTGTCCCAGCTAGTCAATGTTGTAAAATTATGTTCTGAAGGTCATAGAAATATAGAATGCTCCAACAAGTCAATGTTGTAAAATACTGTTCTCAAGGTCATAGAATGCTGAAACGCTAGTGAAGGTGCTTGGATTTTGGGATATGAGCTTTTGTTTGTTGTTAATCCTTCGGCATTGTGGTTACTTTGGTTGGATAATTGAATTGCATACTAAATCACAGGAATTGCAGTAGTAGATAAGTCTTATGAAGCAATCAAAGGAGTTGTCTTGTGAGTCTCCTGAAGTGAAACATATGTTTGGAAGTTATCATAGCATCTTGTTTCTCAAAATTGTAAATATGCGTCTGCACGAGCATCACAAAAGGTGTAACATCAACTCGTGTTGATGGGTTATGTTTTTCTTTAATGCTTGCATCTTCCATTAGTTTCAGTGTGTTTTCTATTGAATTTGAAGGGCATATCGTACTAGCTGTCGAACACCACAAGCTCTAGCAAGCTTTAGAGCACAAGCTACTCAAACCATATAAATTGATATTTTAAAAAGGTAGCAGTATGGCTTTGGGGTGATGATATTCCAATTAAATCATCTCTTCGTGTTTATGGTTAATATGTCGCGTCTGTAATTGTTGTCTTACCTTCTAGCCATAATTGTTCTGAAACTTGAGACTGCCCTCTTTGTCCTAGTGTTTTAAAATTCAGATTGATTTGGCTGGTTTGGTTGGTTTGGTCTAGATTGACTAGATTTAGTGAAGTCACCAAGTCTGTTTTATAAGAAACTAAAGGACTTAAAACTCATATTTGACTTGGTTGACCCAAGTGGGTGGGTACTCACTACTCAGTGAATCTGTTGATCCTCATAACTTAAACAAGCCGGCAACCAGCCGGCAACCGAAAAAAATTTGAAAAACACAGCTGTTTTTTCACCTTGCCCAATCTGCCATTGCCATTCCTCCCTTGCTGACGTCTGTCAACGCTACTGGTCCTTTTCAAGCGGCATACAGGTGAGTCGCCTCACATGCCTAGCCTGTGCTATTTTTTATTTTTTTTAAATTTTGTTATGAAATGGCTAGTTCTCTTGGTGTAATTTGTATTTTTCTTAATTAGCTCTCGAATGAAAATGCATGTATTTTTCCATCATTTAGTTTGTTGTTTCAGGTTGTTTAAGCTACAATTTGTTAGATCAATCCGTTTGCTTTTGTGAATTTGTAAAGGTAGTCTGGATTGCGCTTGTTAGCATAAACCCAATCATCGAGACCCAAGCCCACCATTAGTTTTCAACGAGGACACAACAATAATTAGGGTAAATTTTTGCCATGAGTATCTAAGTTTGGCTTTATATCAGTTTAAATACTAACTTTCAATTTATATCAAAATAAATACGTAAGTTTTAATTTCATTTCTCCGGCAGAGTAATTGGGGGGCTCCGATGGATTTTTGGTGATGTGGTCGGCGGAAAACTTGTGTGGATACCTGGATCCACGTCACCGACTCGCTAACTCAGCTATTTAACCAATGTAGCGTGATGTTTGTCCACGTAGAATGTACACGTCAGCTATTGTATATCCTACATGGACCAAAAAAAGCCATATTGGTTAAGTGGTTGAGTTGGTGAGTCAGAGACGTGGACCCAGGGCATCCACGTAAGTTTTCCGGCGTCTACATCACCAAAAATCCACCGGAAACCCCCAACTATCCCGCCGAAGAAATGAAATTAAGACTTGGTGCTCATTTTGATACAATTTGAAAGTTAGTGCTCAAACTAATATAAAGCCAAACTTAGGTACTCACTGAAAAAATTTACTCGCAATAATTATAACATAACCTTTATTATTATGTATTTCTTCCTGTCTTTTTTATTTACCTGTATTTCTTTCGTTTTTTTTATTTATTAATTTTAATTTATTCATATGGATTAAAAAACCAGCTAAAGTTAGATGCTAATCTAATATTTATAAAAAATTATATTAATTTTTTAAATTATTTTTATTTAAAATATTATTTAATAAAATGTGTAGTTTAATATAATTAATTAAAAATTGTAGACATATATTAAAGATAATTGGTAAATTTGAAAAACCAATATTTAATGTTTTATATATTTTTTAAATAAATAAATAAAAAGAAAAAAATTAAATAATACAAGTAAAAAAGATATAATTTTTTTTTTAAAATGATACAAATAAAAAAAACGGGAGGAAGTATTTGGACATGCATTTTGCATAATAGAAAAATTAAAAATAATAAACCTTAGCAGGATATTAATCCACCGCACGTGCTGCTGGGCTGGGATTGGCGGATCGGCCGGGGCATTGCCCGCAATCCATAGGTCTCGCTCAAAATCTCGCCCTCACGCTCCTTATCCAGTTATCCTTGTACGCCTAATCCCTGGTGGCCTAATAGTTTACCTACTCCTGAATGAGTGAGCCTAGCCCCCTCGTTTTCCAAGCTTGAATTCTGGCCGCGGACATGTCTTCTCTTGCGCCTGCGGGGGTGAATCAGGAAGGAGGTATTCTTTCGTTTTTCATTCTTCAGTCTCTTGCTCTATACCCTTATCAATGACGGATTCAGAAAGCTCCATTGCAACTATTATGTCTGATCAGCTTCGATTTCTGACGCATTGCTCAGTTATCTCCTTTTCCTTTCTGAAATTCAGAGGAGAAACCTACTTCGGAAGAGAAGAATGCGGAGGGTTCCACTTCCCAGCCGCAAGCAGGGCGAAGAAGGGTACCGTCAGCACCAACGCCGGAATTTCCTGCAAACGCTTTTGACTTCTCTTCTATGGCTGGCCTCCTTAACGTATGTTCCTGCTTCCTTGTTTTCCAAACGATATTGAGTTAATCATCATCCAACTGAGATAGTTGCTCTATTTGATGCATTCCACCTTCCTTTAAGATATATATATATATATATATATATACGCATATAAGAGAATCAAAATTCTGTAGTCCGGTTGTGAAAATTGTTGTCTTTAATTTTGTTCAAACATCTGCAACAAAGTATCATAGATGTTATGAAACTTTGCCCGCTTTCTCCATTGCCGTTGTTTAATTTTGTGGAATCCTTATAAAGTCAAGCTGCTATTCTCTGCTGTTAATCGTGTCAGGACCCATCCATAAAAGAATTAGCACAACAAATAGCCAAGGATCCTGTATTTACCCATATGGCAGAGCAACTGCAGAAAACTGTGCAAGGTGTGGGTCAAGATGGCACTCCTCAGTTGGACACCCAGCGGTACATATCAACCATGCAGCAGGTTATGCAAAATCCTCAATTTATGACAATGGCTGAGCGTCTTGGAACTGCTTTGATGCAGGTATACTGATATTGCCCCCTATTTAGATAGACAATACCACGGGGCTTTTACTGGAATTGATATGAACTTTATTCTTTTGTCTGCAGGACCCAGGTCTGTCTAGCATGTTGGAGAGTTTGACAAATCCCTCTCGAAAGGAGCAACTTGAAGAGCATATGACGCGCATCAAGAAAGACCCATCACTTAAACCAATTCTTGATGAAATTGAGAGTGGAGGTCCAGCTGCGATGATGAAGTATGGGATGAATCCTCCCCTGAACTATATGATCTTTCTTTTCCATGTGAGATGTAATTCTGAACGTCATGGGGGTCACCTGTTTTAGGTACTGGAATGATCCTGATATTCTACAAAAACTAGGCCATGCCATGGGCATTGGGACTTCAGGGGAAGGTGAAGCTTCGGTGGAACGGTCTGTTGCTGAAGAAGTACAAGAAGAAAGTGGCTATGAGGATGAGTCAATTGTTCATCACACTGCTAGTATTGGTGATGTGGAGGTATGTTTTTAGTGGAACGCATCATAAAGCCATTTTTTCACAGGAATCAAACAATTTGCATGGAATCAGCAAAAATGTGTTAATATGGCACTAGATGAATTGTGAAACCAGCATCATGAAACCGATCAATGTTCCTAACATTACAGAATATTTCATAATTTTCATCTATGTGCCTTAATGTACCTTGCATTGGCACCTGCTACTGTTTCCTTCTTTTCTTGGGTCGGTGCTAGCACATGCAATGATTTTTAAGGTTAAAAGGCATTTAGCTATTGCCACCTTATCCAGGGTCTGAAGAATGCCCTTGCTGCTGGAGCAGACAAGAATGAAGAAGATTCAGAAGGAAGAACAGCTTTGCATTTTGCTTGCGGATATGGCGAGGTATGGAGTGTTTGATTTGGGTATTATTATGAAGCCGATATGTATTTTGTTTAAATAACTATTGGTGAAACTTCAGTGTTATGCTTGTAGACTCTGTTTTAAAATCTTAATGTGCATGTTCATTATTCTATATGAGTTCTTACCATTTTGTCATATTTAGTTTTGGCTTGCTTTACCTATTTTCTTTATGAGGCATAGGATTGTATCCCTGGATTTTTTTTTATTCAATTTTGAAAAAGCACTGAGTGAAAGTTGGCTGTATGTTTGGTTTGCTTGTGATACAGGTGAAGTGTGCTCAAGTCCTCCTTGAGGCTGGGGCCTTGGTTGACGCACTGGACAAGAACAAAAACACTGCTCTTCATTATGCTGCTGGTTACGGACGAAAGGAGTGTGTGGAACTTCTGCTAGAGAATGGTGCTGCTGTGTAGGTTTTCCTGCAAAAGATGTTCGCAATTGCTATTTGATGCTTTTTATTGTTTTCCTGCAAAAAGAAAATGTGCACAATTGCTATTTGATGCTTTGTTTTGTTGTCCTTATTTATTTTTTGGTGCAGCACCCTGCAAAATCTGGATGGGAAAACCCCTGTTGATGTCGCTAAACTGAACAACCAGGAGGAGGTACTCAAACTGCTTGAAAAGTTTGCATTCTTGTGATCCAGGCCTATGAAAGAGGCAAGTTTTCTCTGTTCGAAATCTGCTAGTGGTCTGTGTTGTGTGCAATGGACTTCAGTCAGACTGTTTTTGAGTGATGATCACATTTCTTCCCCTGAGTTCATTTTCACTGCCACCATGTTATTTTTTTTCCTTGTTAAGTGATGATTCATCATTAATTATCTCTTAGCAAATATGTTTAGATATTATGCACCCTCTCTCAAACTCTGATGAACTTGCCATCAAAATTCGGAAGCACACGCATCATGTTGGGATAGTTTCTACTGTCGTACATTTTTCTGCCTGAAAAGAATATAAGTGAACATACTTTCCGTGAAAACCATATTTTCTGTTGTTTAGTTTGTACTCGGGAGAATTTTGTTTAATATGCGCATTTCTGAGGTTGACACAACTTGTTTCAATGGGAAGTTGTTATGTAACTTTGTATTTTTTTCTACCTAAGGGTACATTTTGTCTATGAAAACGATATATTCTGATGTTAAGTATGGACTCTGGAGTACTTGGTTTAAAATGTGCTAACATGTGTGCATTTCTGAGCTTGATGCAACCTGCGTCAACTGGCAGTTGAAGTTGATCGTTCCGCATGTTGCAAACAAAATCTAAGGTTAGCCTCCGTAGTTTATCACCCTGACCTATAATCTAAAATGAAAGTTAATACTCTTACAAATCTGAGGGGCCTTGCAGTTTTTTCCTAGCCCTTGCACATCTCTCTTTTTGTTCGGACATTCCTCAAAACTATAGGGGGTAAATTTTTCGAGAGAGTATCAAACTATGGGTCATTTTCATTTTGGAATCCAAACTTCAATTTAAATCAAAATGGTTATCTAACTTTTATTTTCTTTCATAGGGTGGTTGCGTGAGGATTTCAATAAATCTATATCAGCACTTGAATGACATGTTGGCACACCCAGCTGGCAAAGCCATGTCACCTAATGAGGGAAGGCCAACATGGAGGATGGTAGATGACGTAGCCAACATTAGGTGGCATGGCTTTGGCAGCTGAGCATGCAAACATGTCATTCAAGTGCTAACATAGACTTTTCGGTGCTCAACTCATCATAATTTGGTCGGGAATGCCTCGGGTAACTATGCTGTGAAACAGAAAAAAAGTTGAGTAACCATTGCCCCCCTTTTTCCCCCCTTTTCTAGGTATTTTTCTCCTTTGTCATTAACAGTTTATACCCAAACTATACTTTTGTATAACTCTTCTTTTTCCTTTCTCCTTCATGCTCCTTTTTCACTTCTTATTCATGTTCTTTTTCTTCCTTTTGTTAATGATGTTCTTGTTATCCTTAATCTACTTATATCCCTTTTTTTGCGTGTGTGGTTCTCCTTCTTTTTGTAGATATTCTTCTTCTTGTTTTCCTCTTCCTGTATTTTTCTTCTATAAGTATTTCTCATGTTATGTTTTTCTTTTTCTTTTCTTTTCTTCTTGTATCTTAGTATTTCCTTTGTATTGTTTTTCTTTTTATTATTGTATCTAAGCGTTTCTTCTTCTTCTTCTTATGTTCTTCATTATGTTTTTCATAATATGCTAAAATAGTCTTCTTATCCAAAAGTAGAAAGTAAAGTTAGGAAAAGGGAAAGCACGGGAAAAGAAAAGAAAGAAAAGTTGAACTCTTGATTAGATAATCAAATTTTAGTGAGGCAAAAGAAATAGAGAGTTATTTGATGAATCCTTTTAGTTAAGGAGCTAAAAGGAGGAGAAAGGAAAGAAAACAATATATAATTATATGGTTTACTAATTATATTCTTGTTACTCCCTCCGTTCCTTTTTATCTATCACAAATCCATGTTCATTTTTATCTGTCATTTTCTAACATCAATAAGCATTTATTTTATTTTTCCCAGAATTACCTTTAATACTCTATTCAATTCTTTTCTTGGAATTAAATATGAGAGAGAAATGTAAAGATATAAATTAAAGGTAATTTTGGAAAGGTAACTCATTTTTTATAAAATATTGTGAAATAACTAAGTTTTTTTATATGTGAGATTCAGTTAACCATGACAGATAAAATGAAACGGAGGGAGTATAAGTAAGGTTCAATAATTATTTAAAAAAATTAATAGCATTAATTAAAAAGGGTTGAGCCTTTGTTTAGATAATCAAATTTTAGTAAAGAAAGGGAAAAAAAAAGGTCATTTGATAAATCTTGTTTGGTTAGAAAAGAGTGAAAGTAAAAGATATATACTAATATGATTTATCAGTTAGGTTCTTATTATAAATTAAGATTCTATAATTAATTACAAAATTGAAGGTATTATAGTCTTCTAAAAAGTTAAAAACTTTTTGAAGTTTCTCTCCATCCAGGCACTCCAAATCAAGAGGCTAAGAAAAATGAAGTTTCGGAAAACTTCGAAGGGTCAAAGTTAACTCCTCATTTACTTTGATTAAATTCAAAAAAAAAAATCCAAATAAAAAAAAGTTTACCTTGACCCTCCAAGCCTTTTCTTTACTTTCCCTCTCTATCCAATCAAATGTTTAGATTTATTCCACATGTCTAGGGTTCTTTACCATGATGGGATAATCTCTAAGTAGTTAGGTTGTGTACAAACACTCATTGGTGGGATGGTTCAAATAGAAAAGTTTAACTTAAAACATATTAATAATGGTAGATTGGTGGAAGGGATATTGAGTTTTCGACCATCCTATTATGATTATGACCCCCACTCTCACATACAATAAAGCTTCTATAAAATAATACTTTTACTACGGAGAAGAATTATTATTTTATAAAAATTATTTATTTATCGATAAATGAATAGCAATAGTATATTGTGTGGTTGATTGTGGTGGTGGCTGTAACTGAACTAGAGTGTAAATATCATCTTGATCATTTGATCATTTGATCATGATTGAGAAGAAGATGTAGATATAGGTTCTGAAATCTGAAGCTCTATATGCATTCCTGACTTTTGTAGAGTTGTATCACAAGAGTCATTAGTTGGAAAACTTCTTAACATAGTAGCTTCATCAAATATAACGTCTCTGCTCACAATGGTTTTATGGGTCTTCGGACACCACAACTTGTATCCTTTAACACCAGATTTATAGCCAAGGAATACACATTTAACTGGTTTTGGTTCAAGTTTTCAATTGTTGACGTGAGCGTAAGCAAGGCAACCGAAGATCTTTATATCAGAATAAATGGCCGGAGTGCCGGACCATATCTCAACAGGTGTCTTCTTGTTGAGAACAATCGAGAGAGATCGATTGATGAGGAAACAAGCTATAGAAGCTGCTTCTGCCCAAAAAGAGTTTTTCAAACCAGTATTAGAAAGCATACACCGAACCTTCTCCATGATGGTTCTGTTCATTCGTTCTGCAACACCGTTTTGCTGTGGAATTTCAATAACTATATGGTGTTTAACAATTCCTTCTGACTTGCATAAAGCATCAAATTCATTTGAACACAACTCCAAACCGTTATCTGTGTGAAGCCGCTTTATCTGCTTCCCTGTATGTTTTTCAATCATAATTTTCCATTCGTTGAATATTGCCAAAACATCGCTATTGTGTTTCAAAAAGAATGGCCAAACTCTTCTAGAAAAGTCATCAATACTGGTCAACATATAACTGCCACCTCCATTTGAAGGAACTTTTGAAGGTCCCCAAAGATCAGAATGCAAGTAATCAAGTGTGCCTTTAGTGTTGTGAATACCTTTCAAGAATTTAACATGCTTCTGCTTGCCGAAAACACAGTGTTTCACAGAACTCTAACTTGCTAATACTCTGACCATTTAGAAGTCCTCTTTTGCTCAATTCAGCCATGTCATTCTCACTCATATGCCCCAGATGCATGTGCCACAATTTTGTAACACCACTCTCTGACATGGCCTTAGAGACAAATGCCGAATCACCTGTAACTGAAGTACCTTGCAAGACATATAACTTGGCAGTTTTTCTTTGCCCTTTCATCACAACAAGAGCGCATTTGCTTACCTTCAAGACTCCACCTTCACTAGTGTATCTGTACCCTTTAAATTCAAGAGTACTTAGTGAAATGAGATTTCTCTTCAGATCTAGGACATGTTTCACATCTCCTAATGTTCTAACTATTAGAGAATCCTTGTACTCAATTACCCCCTGATTATAGGATCTCAATCAATCACCAATAATCTTGTGATTAGCTGTATTATTGTGTAATTAGTTATAATCTCTTAATTATAGGATAGTTTCTATCTTTGTAACTTTACAATCGTGTGTATAAATATATCATATGAATCAATAGAAAAGTAAGCCATTCTTTCCAATATCCTCTTCTATATTTTCAACATGGTATCAAGAGCCTAATTATTGTTTTTTTTTTCCAACATCTTTCTCTCTATTCAATGGCTTCTAACACTGCCTCCTCTTCCACCAACGATCCTATCTCCCTTCACAACCACCAGGATCCTCACCATCCCCTCCTTTCCATCAATCTCTCCAACATCACCAAATTATCCTCAACCAATTATCTTACATGGAGCCTTCAAATCCAATCTTTGCTTGAAGGTTATGATCTTTATCGCTTCCTTGATGGCACTCATCCTCCACCGCCACCCACCGTTACTGTCAATGGTGTTACATCACCCAATTCGGCATATACCACATGGAAGCGTCAAGATCGTCTCATTTTTAGCGCTCTTCTTGGTGCTCTCTCTGTTTCATTGCAACTACTTATTGCCCGCACCGCCACTTCTCTTGATGCATGGCAAACCTTAGCTCAGACCTATGCCAAGCCATCTCGTGGTCATATCAAACAACTGAAGACCCAGTTCAAACAATGTTCCCAGGGCTCCACATCAATTAGTGACTATATGCAAACCATCAAAATTCATGCTGATAAACTTGCTCTTATTGGGAAGCCTATTGATGATGAGGATCATATTGATCACGTTCTTGAGGGACTCCGTGATGAGTACAAATCCGTCATTGATGCGATCTATGCTCATGATACGTCAATTTCCTTTACTGAACTACATGAGAAACTCCTCAACCAAGAAGCTGCTCTTCATACTACCTCACCTTCTCCTCTATCACTACCGGCAACGGCAACGCCCGTTGCTTTTCGTAATCATTCAAATAGGCGTTCACACCAATCCCAACAGTCTGGCCCTACCACAATATATTCTTCTCCGGATCAGCGCCAACCCAAACCTTATTTGGGTCATTGTCAAGCCTGTGGCGTTCAAAGACACACTGCTAAACGGTATCTGATTTTTCAACTTGTCACCTCTCAACAATCTCTCCAATCTCGCCCTCAAGGTTTTCAGGGATCTCGCCCTTTCCCACCTCAGCAACCACAAGCCCATCATACTGTCCTCGGCAACACCTCTACTCCTACATGGCTGCTAGATAGTGGTGCATCTCACCATGTTACGTCTGACCTGAGCAATCTCTCTCTTCATAGTTCGTATCCAGGATTTGATGATGTCCTGATTGGTGATGGATCGGCTCTTCCCATCACTCATACTGGTTCTACCACCATCCCTACTTCCTCTCGCACCTTTGCTCTACAAAACGTCCTTTGTGTATCCTCCATGAAAAAGAACTTAATTTCCATTTATCAATTTTGCTCTACTAACCATGTTTCTGTTGAATTCTCCCCTTCTGCTTTTCAGGTGAAGGATCTCAACACGGGGGCAATTCTTTTGATGGGAGAACCTAAGGATGGTGTATATGAGTGGCCAACCAAATCTCTTTCAGTTACTTCTTCTCCGTTGCTTGCCTTTTCCAGTGTCAAAACCAACCTGACCGAGTGGTACTCTCGACTCGGTCATCCCTCATCCCCTATTATGAAAAACATTGTTTCTAAGTTTTGTTTACCTTTATCTAGCTAGTTATCTTCTTTCCCACCCTGCAATACCTGTGCATACAATAAAAGCCATAAAATTCCATTTTCTTCTTCTACGTTAACTTCATCCCATCCACTTGAACTTCTCTTTTCTGATGTTTGGACATCTCCTGTTTATTCTGTTAATGTTTTCAGTACTATGTTATTTTTGTTGATCATTATACCCGATATGTTTGGTACTATCCACTAAAACGTAAATCTCATGTGTATGATGTTTTCATTCGCTTTAAGGCATTAGTCGAAAATCAATTCAAACATAAAATCGTTACCCTTTATTCAGATAATGGTGGCGAATATAAAGCCCTTGATCGGTTTCTCTCCACCACTGGTATCTCTCATCTCACTACCCCACCTCATATACCCGAACACAATGGCTTTTCCGAACGACGTCATCGCCATATTGTTGAAATCAGTCTATCTCTTCTAACTCATACATCAATGCCTCTAACTTATTGGACTTATGCTTTTGCCACTGCTGTTTACCTCATCAATCAAATGCCCACACCTACACTACATCTTTTATCTCCTTTTGAAACACTCTTCGGGTCTCCAACCAACTACTCTAAACTTCGGGTGTTTGGTTGCTTATGTTATCCATGGCTTCGTCCTTATTCTCAACATAAACTTGATTCTCGCTCAACTCCTTGTGTTTTTCTTGGCTACTCTTCTACACAAAATGCCTATATCTGTCTCGATTTGTCCACTTCTAAAACTTACATCTCTCGTCATGTCAAATTTCTTGAAAACTCTTTCCCTTTTCTTCATCGTCAATTCACTTTATCTCGTCCAACCCCGGATTTTATTTCCAAATGGCTTCCCCCGGTCCAAATTCTCCCCATTTCCCATGGCTCACTCAATATGTCTCCGCAAAGGGATTCCTCCTATTTGGCTCCTTCGCATGATACCTCACCAGTCGCTCCCCACCATCTGTCCTTCACTCCTCCTTCACTCGAACCACATACTTCTGAGATCCCTTCTCTTTCAACCACAACTCTACCCACCAATCAAAATCTTCATCACATGACCACTTGATCGAAAAACAACATCCACAAACCCCTCACCAAGATGACTCTCACTGCTTCCCTCTCTCCCTCCTTCGCCCTTGAGCCTCATACTATCACCCAGGCCCTGAAAGATCCCAAATGGAGACAAGCTATGAATGATGAATTTGATGCTCTTGTTCAGAATGGAACTTGGGAGCTTGTTCCATCGACCTCTTTATAGAATATTGTTGGTTGCAAGTGGGTTTTTCGCATTAAACGTCTTGCTGATGCTTCTGTTGACATGTATAAATCCCGCCTTGTTGCTAAAGGTTTTCATCAGCGGCCTGGTGTGGATTATCATGATACTTTTAGTCCCGTTGTTAAGCCAACCACAATCCGCCTTGTTCTAAGATTGGCTATTAGTAGAGGTTGGACATTGCGACAGTTGGATGTTAATAATGCCTTCCTTCAAGGCCATCTTTCCGAAGACGTCTACATGGCCCAACCTCCGGGCTTTGTTGATCGCAACAATCCAACTTATGTATGCAAATTGAAGAAGGCTGTATATGGGCTACAGCAATCTCCACAGGCTTGGTACCTTGAACTTCGCTGATTCCTCATTGAGTCTGGATTCACCAACTCTCTTGCAAACACCTCTCTATTCACACTCTACAAAGGTACCACTACTATCTATCTCCTTGTTTATGTCGATGACATTATCATCACAGGTACCCATGCTAATATCATTCAACGCTATATTGATCTCTTGGCCCAACGATTTTCTATCAAAGATCTTGGTGCCTTATCTTATTTTCTTGGCATTGAGGTTCTCACTACTCCATCTGGTCTAATGCTTACTCAAACGCGCTACATCACTGATCTTCTTGCCCGAACAAAAATGTATGATGCTCGTCCTATTGCTACACCACTTGCTACCCATGAAAATCTCACACTTCATTCAAGTACCGCACTGACAGACTCCACCGAATATCGAACCATTGTGGGCAGTCTATAATATCTTTGCCTCACTCGCCCCGACATCACGTATGCTGTTAACAAGCTTTCACAGTTCATGCATCGTCCGACTTCTGCACATTGGAATGCTGCAAAATGACTTCTTCGCTATCTGTGTAGCACATTGACTCATGGTATATTTCTTCCTAAGGAAAATCCACTCTCACTTCATGCCTTCTCTGATGCTGATTGAGCTAGCAACGAAGACGATTATACATTTACGAGTGCCTATCTTATTTATCTTGGTCGCCATCCTATCTCTTGGTCTTCCACCAAACAACGTGCAGTTGCTCGGTCATCCACAGAAGCTGAGTATTATTCAGTTGCAACTGCTACTTCTGAAATCAATTGGATTTGTTCTCTTCTCACAGAACTTCATGTCACTCTTCCTACACCGCCTACTATTTATTGTGACAACATTGGTGCCACCTATCTATGCTCTAATCCAATCTTCCATTCACGCATGAAACATGTCGCTATTACCTATCATTTTATTCGGGATCAAGTGCAATCAGGGGCTCTTCCTGTTACTCATGTCTCTTCCACTGACCAGCTTGAAGACGCTCTTACCAAACCACTTCCACGGCGACGTTTCCAAGACTTACGAGTCAAGATTGGCGTCTCCTTCGGAACACCATCTTGAGGGGGCATATTATAGAATCCTTGTACTCAATTACCCCTTGATTATAGGATCTCAATCAATCACCAATAATCTTGTGATTAGCTGTATTATTGTGTAATTAGTTGTAATCTCTTAATTATAGGATAGTTTCTATCTTTGTAACTTTACAATCGTGTGTATAAATATATCATATGAATCAATAGAAAAGTAAGCCATTCTTTCCAATATCCTCTTCTATATTTTCAACACTAACAACCCCATCAAACATCCTAATTTTGATAGTACCAACATCGGCAATTCTACATGATGCATCATTGCGCATTAGAACAACACCTCCATATACAGTTTCATATGTTGAAAACCAGTCCCGATTGGGGCACTTATAAATTGTACATCCAGAATTAAGGATCCATTTATCAGAAGATTTGGAGTCGTCATCAGAAACAACAAGGAGTTCTCCATCACTGTAATTCTCAGTGTTAAATTAAAATGTCAGACAATTGGTCATCTACTATTCTTGTAGGTATCTAGGGCGGAGGCACAGGGGGACGCCCTCCCCCTTGTCTTTAGTGGGGTCCATTGACCCCCACCCCCTCGTGCCTCCGTCTCACCCTGTGCCCACTTCCCCTTCCCCCCTCATCCTCCTTCTCCTCTTCCTATGACATTCTTCCTTGTCCCAATATTTACCCCTGCTCGGTTGTCGCCCCTTGTTCGGACATTCAACTCCCCTGTTCGGATCGTTCCTCCACAATGTCACAAAAGCAAACCCTATGCTAATTAACGAATTCGGGTCAGGATCTAGATCCACTTGACAAAGAACTCGATTCAGCACTAATCAATTTGATGTTTCGACTAATGTAAAAATGAAACATAGGGACGACGAGTCTAAATGAGCAAAATTCACATGATTATATATATATATATATATCAATATATTATATATATACTCATAAGTTATAATCCTAAATGAATCCTTGGCCTATGATAAAATTCAAAATAAATAATAACCTTTACGATTCCTCTGTTACTCACCCGATATTTTCGATATCTTTGGTGAAGTCATGTTCTTCCTAATTTTTTCAGTAAAGTTTTGATTGTTTTTTGTTATTCCTCCGGTGAAGCTCCGATCTTTCCGAAGTGAAGCATTTTTTCTTCTTTTTTTTTTATTTGAGTTATTTTGTTTTTTTTTTCTCATTTGTGAGATATTTTTAAAGGAGATGTTGAGTTTGTAATTTTTAGAAATTGAAGAATTTTATTGAAATATTTGTGATTGATTAATTTGAATTGATTTAAATAAAATTGATGATTTAGTAACAAATAAAAAATGAGGAGTTTATATTTTAAAAAAATTATTAATTTAAATAAAAGTTTAAATCAAAGAGATCAAATAGATATTATTTATAAATTAATAAAATTCTAAATTTAAATAAAGATATATATCATTAGTGTTATTTATATTTTATATTTTAAAGTATTATATATACTGTATTATTTTGAATTATTAATTTACAAAAATTTGTTATCAGGTTTTTTTTTTAACAGCAGATGTGTTGGCAATCAACCAATAAGGGTAGCTTGGTCATCAACAAAAGCCACTGGCTCATGCTGCATGAGGAATTGAGAATTCTCTAGTGCGTGCTAAATTAGAGCACCATACTCTTTTATTTCTCGATCCACCATTTGCTTGAAGATTCTATTATGCCATAATTTTTCTCATCGGATCTGTCTGCGCAACAGAGCTAATCTTGTCGCATGCTAGGTTGGATGAAGACAAAGTTATCATCCGGCTGGCATGATCTTAAAATAAAATTTATCCATGGCGTGTGCGTGCAAGGTCATGGCAAATTTATTTTGATTACTAAAGCCGTGCTCCATGTGCACGTCCGTTCTTTGTTTACCAGGCCCCAGTCCACCCACCACAAAACCCCATCCTCTCACTCGTCCAGTCGTCCTGACTAATTATTTGTCAAATTGCTTTTATAGCAGCACCAAGTGAGCCAGCGGGCTTATTGTTCGTGGAGAAAGACTACATATACAAGCGTACCTGTTAAAAATAAATTCTCAGTGTTGCAACATCTAATCGCCAAACTAAATTATGTGCAAATTATATCTGTGGCATTTTCTGGCACTTTGCTGCTCACTTGGCTGACTTCTGGCCTGCCACAGGCGTTGCATTGCGTATTTTGCATTCCATTGCATGGGGGCCGTCTTTACTCTGTTATTATATATGTGAACTAATGTGGTCCATGTACTTCCATTTGCTTGCCAAAACCCTCTCTTCTTCCCACGCCCTTTTTTATTTATTTTTGTTTTCTTGCCCCCTTTGGATGTGTGAGCTGCTTCGCACATGGGGAACTAGAACTTCGAGGTTGCATATTTTATCACGTCCATTACTCACCAAGTTTCGGGAATCGGGTCACAGCAACATTTCAAGAATACCTCCCATTATTGTTGTAAATCCATAGGAACAAGTGTAGCAACTTGAATCCGATTGTCGCACCAAGATTCAGGAACTCAGGTATGTGGATCAATATTCTATATAACATGCTCCCTCGGTTCTCAATTACAAGTTGTTTTGAGAAATTTTTTTTAAAAATAATTACTATTTTATAATATCTGTTTTTATTTTTTTTTTAATATTTTTAAATTATATAAATAAGAAGAGTTATTTTCATAGTTCCAATATATATGGTTCCAACTACTAAGAAAAATATTTGGTTAAATTTTATTCTAATTTTAAAAAAAATTAGAATAGTTTTAATTTACGTGTAAGATGCTTAAACTACATGTATTTTTGGAATGGAGGGTGTACTCACATGATCTATTTATATGTTTTTGTAATTTTTTTTTTTGGTTTTTTTATATATAATTAGAAAATCTTTGAAGTATTAAATAATTTTTTTCTCCAAATTTATCCTTAATATGTAATATAATTTTATATTTTTTTAATAAATAATAAAAGAGAAAATACTTTTTGAAAAACATAACACTACTTTGAGATAATAAAAAATAATAATTAAAGTATAAATAAACTAATAGAATATTGATGGATTTTTTATAATGGTAATTTTAAAAAACCAATGCAATTTTTTATAAATTTAATATTATTAACTAATCTTAATTTATTTTCTAGGTGAACTTATTAAAATGGACATGCAAATGGGGCCCAAGAGAATATATCAAAAATAAAACTTTAATTAAAGGATTGTACTAAAGTTTAAGATTTATATATTTTTTTAATATTAATAACTTAAAAATAATTTTTTAGTAAATTAGATAAATCACATCAATTAATATAAAAAAAATGCAAAGCACACAAAATATAACACACAACACAAGGAGTGAAGTACAACTAAAAGCAAAATTGTTAATTTTTCTTTAATTGGCACGAGTAAAATCATTATTTCATTTGAAAGCTTGTACATATATTCTAATTTTTTTTTATTAATTTCTCTTAAAAATTCATTAAAGAAAACTTAAAATTACAAAAATTAAAAGAAATTATGTGATTCATGTTTGAAATCATTTTTATTTTTTATACCATATAGCATATTTTTTAATTAAATTGATGATTTGCCACTTGCCAAATAAGAAAGAATTAATTAGCAATTTACTTATTTATTTTATTTTATTAGTTGAAGAAACGACATAATATAAAAATAGGAAAAAAAACCCTGAAAAATCACAAATTTTTATTGTTTTTTCTATAATAAACATAATAGTCCTTTACGTAAAATGTTCGTTTATATTAAGGGGCAATATCAAAACACATGCAGGTGAAATCACATATATTGAAAGATTTACTCAATTTTTTATGCAGATTTTGCCATAGTTTGTCATCATTTTGTAAAAAAAATTATATATCTTTCAAAGAAGATATTTGTCAATCTCTCCTTCATCTTTGTAGACTTGTAGTAACTATATCAGAATATAATTTATAGTTTATTTATAAAAATATATTTTGAAAATATGTTTTATTAACCTGACTAAAGAAGTCAATTAATATTAGATTTTCTTTAAAAATATATTTCGAGGCTTTGGGAGGTAGCAGATGACTGAGACTCAACTCCTTTTGCATGCTTTGTCACAAAAAAAATAAAAATAAAAACAAAAACAAAAACAAAAAAACCTTTTAGACATGATGTGAACACCTGTAATTTTTCTTTTATAAAAAATCTGTATAGTTAGTAGCTAATTTATTGTCGCTATTTTTCAGAATTAAGCTGCATTACTAGTTGCATGTGCGGCCTTTGCCCTCTCTCTCACTCTCATACATTAGCTTGTCTCTCCACAATCTCTCTGTGTCTCTCTCTAACCACGGACGGGATTCATTTTTCATATAAAATCCACAAACAATCTCTCTCTCTCTCTCTCACACACAGCCTTGTGCTATTCAGAGGTCATAGACTCATAAATAAGACCAGCTTCCACGTGGTTCTGGGGCTCCCCAACGCGAACTACTAACCACGCGTCAGCGTTGGGAAAAAAATACAGTAGAAATGGACAAGACACCTCAAAACACCCAAACCAACCACAATAACATTTCCTCATCTCTTCATCCTTTCTCTCTCTCTCCATCTCCATCCTTGCCGCCGGATCTGTTTGTCTGTTGGTTTTCCAGCTGTAGCCGCTAGCTGCTTCACGCCCTTTGACCCACGAGCACTACTCACAGCGATCTTGCTCTTCTGGTTGACCTCGGCAAGTCACGGTCAGCAGACAGAAACAGAGAGAGCGAGAGAGCGAGAGAGAGAGAGAGAGAGAGAGGGATGGTGGTGGGAGACAAAGTAGTAGTTGATGATATGGGGGAAGGGATGCAGTGCAGCGACCACCCATACCGGAGCAATCCTGGTGGCATCTGCGCTTTTTGCCTGCAGGAAAAGCTGGGGAAGCTGGTCTCTTCCTCCAAGTCCAACCCCTTCTTCCCTATCCCATCGGGCGCCTCCTCCTCTTCGCCCTCCTTCCGCGCCGATGTCGCCTTTGGCGACTCTGTTGCTGTCAGTGCTGCGTCTCGGACTAAGATCCACTTTCTCTCTTCTTCTAACGGCAGCAGCAACGGCTATGGCAACAGCAACGGCAACAAGAAGAAGAATGGCAGCAGCACCAGCCTTGCATACATGAGCAGCGGGAGCAGGAAGACGGGTACAACCAACATGGGCAAAAGCAATAACCTGGTTTTGAAG
Source organism: Dioscorea cayenensis subsp. rotundata (assembly GCF_009730915.1). Lineage (NCBI taxonomy): Eukaryota > Viridiplantae > Streptophyta > Magnoliopsida > Dioscoreales > Dioscoreaceae > Dioscorea > Dioscorea cayenensis. Next base: position 23,429,199 of record NC_052480.1, on the reverse strand, counting down.
AGGAGCAAATCAGTGGCACCGAGCACAAGAACTGTGACGGAAGGAGGCACCATGGACGTGGCCGCAGACAGCCCTCGGAAGAAAAGCTTCTGGTCTTTCCTTAACCCCTCTGCTGCTGGAAACAACCAAAGGCGGCCGTCATCCTCTTCCTCGGGCGAGTCCAGAGATCTGAGGCAGCAGCATTACGGTTCAAGCAGCAGCAGCCTGGCAATTGGTAAGGAGGTGGATGGCAGGACCCCTGGAAGGGAGCAGCTGGACGTGGATAGTCCGAACGAGAGCCAAGGGGCGTCATCCTTTGGGCGCAAGGTGGCGAGATCCAGATCCGTAGGATGCGGTAGCAGGAGCTTTTCTGGGGATTTTTTGGAACGCATCTCTACTGGATTTGGTGACTGCACTCTCCGCAGGGTGGAGTCTCACCGCGAGACTAAGCCCAAGATCGTCCTTCATCGAATCACTGGTGCCGACCAAAACGGCGACGAGCAGCGTTTCAAGGAGCGGGTCAAGTGTGGTGGCATCTTCGGAGGGTTTGGAATGATCTCCTCGTATTCCTACTTTGCTGAAGACTATGAGAGTGCTAGCACTACCAGAAGCACGGCTTCGGACTTAACCCGAGAAGGCGGCACTCCTCACGGTCGGAGCAGAAGCTGGAGCTGGGCCTTCTCGAGTTCCAGGAGGGCCTTGCGGCCCTCCTCTGCCTCCAAGCCATATGCCAGACGTATGGATGAGGCCCCCTCCAGTGTCATCTCTGCCGTCAACAACACTGTTGTAGTCGGTACGCCGGCGGCCGCACCACACCTACGATAGGTGTGACCTTTCTTCGTCATCCATTGACGTTAAAGGCTGGCTAGCTACTGTGTTCATCCACCCGTTTCTTTTTTTCCTTTTTTTTTTAAAAAAAATATATTTTATCATCTTTTTGGATTGTCAAAGAAGAAAAAAGGTTCGGAATTGCTCTCCTCTCTTTTATATAATTCTTGTTGTAATTTTATAAGATTCTATATTTTTACACCGTTTTTTCCTTTTTTTTCTTTTGAAAAACAATGTGCATTCTGTGTCAAATGCATTCTAGTTTTCTGATGTATCATGCTGTAATACACATCTGCTGCATCTGCCATTTGTTCATATGGGTGCTAAGATTTGTGAGCAACGCACAACTACTGCCATTCATCCGATGTGTCCAGCTGGCGGACAGTGCGTATATAGATGAAGATGATGTATATATATAAAGCGGGATGGAGAAAAAAAACACAGGCTGCAGCGTACCTGATGAGGGATGATGGGCAGCTGAAATCAAATGGGAAGGGAGGAGAAAAAGGTGGTGTAATGGTTTGCAGGAGGGAGCGCAAAAAATCTAGCTATATGTTTATCAGTTTCCTTTGTGGGTTAGTGACTGGGTGCATAGTGGGGGCCGGTAGTCCCACCCGTGAGAGCAGAGGGAGAGAAAAACGTCTCTGTAGTTTGTGCAGCTTTGTTGCCCAGCTCTTTTTCAGATTTCACCTCCCATCTCCCATCCTTTTCAAGCTGTTTCCCTACTTTTTTCAGAGACTCAGAGAGAGAGAGAGAGAGAGAGCCCCAATGATCTTATCAATGGATTTCAATTGCATTATCATATGGAGGAGTAAACCAGAAATAAAAAAAGGTCTCGGTGATAATGGTTCCTGTAATTAGGATTAGATCTAAGAGAGGAAGAAGACCAAGGGGATGGGTGCCTGCCGCGCGGCACATGGGCATCAGTGATCACAACCCAACCACCATGTGGGCTGGTGTAATTTGTCCTCTTGCTCTAGCGTCAATCAATACATGAGATGGCGCTCAAAGACCAGCGTTTTGAAGGCTGAAGCCTGAGAGACCCACCCAACCACGGTCCTCGATATCCAGCAGGCAGTGGACGGGGAGGGGACTCACTCCTTGGTTCTAACACTACTCATTATTATTATTTGCTAGGCCCCTCAGCCACCACCTGAAACTTGAAGAATCTTCTGCTCCAGTTATCAATTAGCGCCCTGTTCTATTCTCAATTAAGTACGCGTCCGGCTGTTGTAGGTTTTCAATAAATTATTAGTAGTTTAGTAAAATAATAAACGGGTGAAGAAGTCTGGAAGTAACACGCTTTCAAAGAGGTTGAATTGATGGAAATGCATGAGATAGATATGCCCATTTTTTTTATTTCTATTCAAATACCCCCGCTTGTTTTCTGTTCAGGATGATGATTTCAAGCCCTCAATATCCTCTCCTTATTCTCTGCCTTGAGGCTAGTTTTACTGCAAGATTCGCGTTACTTTCCTTGCCTTGGTGTTCGCATAAAGCCATGGGAGTTGGCGGATGGAAGGACTGACACTATACAAAGCTGGAGGTGTTTGAAAATTGTGCAAATTTCAAGGCATCAAACAAGTTTCTCTCTGCTGTTGCTGGTTTAACTTAACGCTACTTACCCCTCATTGGGTCTCTTGAACCTTGTCAAAATTGAAAATACTAGCTCATATACAAGCGAATAATTTCAACACACATGCAAGCATGCTGATCCATTGCTTTCTTCAATGCAAGATTTCACAACTTATCATTGAAATCAGTCAGTCCTCACAGGCATGCTTTTACATCTCTATTTCGTTCCCCTGTCAGATATGGCTTCCTTTTGTACATTTGACAAACAAATAAATGATGCAATGTCTTTTGTGGACTTGGTTTGGATTTGGATTGGATCTCCTCAAAAACATTTATGTACCAACTAAACTAGACCTGATTGATGTATTGGGTAAAATATATTACAAATAAGAAACTGGCTGGGAATGGATGCATTGACACAGCGTTTAAATAAGGGTAAAAAAGATGAAACCCTCAATCCAGGCTCTGCAACTCAAAGCTGTATGTTTCCTAGTCTCTTTGATTCACTGTGACCCCTATTCCTCTGCTTGCAGTCTTCTTATGCTTTGATGGGAACCTGTTGTAGGATTTCAACAGATCAAAAAGGAGAGTAAGATAGAGAGAGAAGAAGAAGAGCAAAAGGGAAAGATGAAGGAGATCTGAGAAGAGAATAGAGAATAATTTGGCCAAAGATCCATTCTTCTCCTTTAGATTTCAGTTATATAGCCATACTCTGGCAATGCACTACAATTGTATCCAATATTCCACTCTGGCAATTTAAGAAACTGGCTGGGAATGGATGCATTGACACAGCGTTTAAATAAGGGTAAAAAAGATGAAACCCTCAATCCAGGCTCTGCAACTCAAATATTTAAGTACAGTTGAGTTAGTACTTGGTGGCACAATAGGTAGGACCTGAATGTTTTCTCCCCCATTAGCTACTTGTAGCTTTCATCATCAACTCATGTAGCTCTCAAATAAGTGGCCTAAAGTTACTTTCATTGCTGGAAAGATGACAAAATCCTCCATCAAATGAAAATTATCACTCGTGTCCTCCCCAGTCCAGCCAGATCAAGACATCTCAACAACAAAGGTTACATGAAGAAGTCTTCACTTTCTTCATCAGTGCATTGTTTGACTTGAGAGTGAGCGCCCTTGGTCCATCCAACACGTAACAAACCTCTTTTCTATAATTTTTTTTTTTATATATATAAAAAGAGCCAAGGGGCTAATTTATTCAAAGAAGAAAGCTAGTACAGAACAAGAAAAGGAAAGGAAACAAAAGAGACAAAGAAACAGGACCAAAGAAAGAAAAGGAAAGAAAACAACAAGAAACTAATAAAGAAACCAACAACAAAGGAGACAGGTTACATTTTGAAACCATTAGACGTGATACACTTCATTAACCAGTGAGGAAGATCTCTCCCTAGATGATAAAGAGTTAGGCTGTGAAGACTTAAACCATGAATTAATTGCAAGCCGATGAGCTGCCATCATCCAATTTCGAGAAATTATGTAAATCTCTGGATTACTAACAGAAGAAAGAAGTTCTTTCAGATATTCAATTTAGGGATCAATTCTCCAGTTGTGCAGATTATCAGCAGAATTGAGGAGCTCCTTGATATCCTTGCTAGCAGTGAAGATGTGTTGAATGGTTGAAAATTTGTCAGCAATTGTTTCCAAAGCAAGGATGAGAGCTTTGGATTCAATAATGAGAGGTGTAGCTTCCGGAACAGGGCAGCATACCACCAACAGAATAGATTTCTATACTCTTAACTTGGAGGCACTATAGCTCACATGACCACACGGAGCAACCGAGGAGAAATAAACCACCACCTGTCGAAGGATTAAACTTATTGAATAAAAGGGGGAAAGAAGAAATTGTTAAAGTTCATTAAATGAAAGAGAGGCGAAGCATGCTGTTTAGGGTTGTAAATTTGTCCCGGCATTAATGGAGAATGTGATTCTCCGTTCGGATAAGGCTTGAGCTGAGGCAAAAATTCAGCAACAGGGTTAAGATCGGGATGGAAGGTAAATTCCAGTTGGATGGGGCCTGGATAAGGAATCCCTTCCCCGCCCCACCCCAAATATATAATTTTAATATTATATATATTATATATATATAATATTAAATTTTTATTTATATTAAAAAAATATAAATTACTAAAAAATAATATGTTTGATGTATTTCCTAAATCCGGATAATTTCTACGGGATGGAGACCAAAATTTTTTTTTTCCCAACCGAAGTTTGTGACGAAATCAGAATGGGTTTAGCAAATCAAGGTTGGAGCTGGTGAATTCCCGCCTTGTTGACATCATTGTGTAAAGACTTTGTCAGTTGTTATACACATTGCAGCAGAGTTTGTTACATAGTTGTGCATGTCAGCATGAAGGATGATGAGCTGGAAGTTAGTTAATTTGTTACGCCACAACAGCAGTTGGTTAAAAGGTTAAAAGTTGTTTAACCCTGTCTAAATAGCATTCAAATGGTCTCCACGAAGACAAATTACAATTCAATAAAATGCATTGAGCTTCTCTTTTCGTCACTCTTCTCCGCTCTTTGCCCTTCTTATCCTCTAAACGCCTTCTCTCTATCGATGCCCCAACCTTTTGGGGTGATCTCTCAAGAAGGTTCTCTCTATTTAGCTGAAGATAAAGGCAAGATCAGTGAACTCAATCTTTCTTTTAATGATTTGCAACACCACCAAACTATGCCCCTTCTTGATACCGTTGTTACATCCTCTGTTTTCTTTCTTGTTTCTATTTTTCCCCATTTTCCTTTTCGATGGAATGACACCATTTGCTGTATGTTTCCTAGTCTCTTTGATTCACTGTGACCCCTATTCCTCTGCTTGCAGTCTTCTTATGCTTTGATGGGAACCTGTTGTAGGATTTCAACAGATCAAAAAGGAGAGTAAGATAGAGAGAGAAGAAGAAGAGCAAAAGGGAAAGATGAAGGAGATCTGAGAAGAGAATAGAGAATAATTTGGCCAAAGATCCATTCTTCTCCTTTAGATTTCAGTTATATAGCCATACTCTGGCAATGCACTACAATTGTATCCAATATTCCACTCTGGCAATTTAACAAACATGTGCCGTGCCAGAATATTATGAGTGGATGTAACAACCTCCTAATAAACTGATAATGGAAAAATTACATCATTCAATTAGCATACTAATTACGAATTTAAAGTGATCTAGCTCATAATGAAATCTCCAAAATTCTTGTCATTCCTTCCTCGATTTTTCCTGATACTTCGCCTGGTATTGGTACTATTCTGCTGATGTTGTAAACTGGTCTTTTCTTCAATTCCCTTGCAACAATTTCTCCCTCCTGGAAAACATCCTTGTCCTAAAGGATGAAATATGGAAATGCGGTAATAAAATCCTCTTCATCTTCCCATGTAGCATCATCAACCAATTGCCCTTTCCATTGCACCAACACTTCTTTAAAGTTTCTGCCCAGTTTCAGTATTTCCCTCATTTTAATTATAGCTGCATGCTCTTGTAATGGGTGCTGATTTAGAAATTCAGTTGGCAATAAACGATGCGCTACAACTGGATCACCCACAAACTTCTTCAATTTGGATACATGGAACACATTATGCAACTTAGCTGTTGAAGGTAATTGGATATGATACGCCACTTCGCATATCTTTTCCATGATTTGGAATGGACCATAGAAACGATGAGCCAATTTGTGTGAACTTCGGCGTGCTAGTGTCACCTGGTGATATGGTTGTAGCCTTAACCAAACCCAATCCCCTTACTGAAATTGGATATCTGTCTGCTTTGTATTCACCTGATTGGCCATAAGCGCCTGTGCACATTTCAAATTAGCCTATAGAGTAGAGAGAAGCTCTGCGCGCTCAGTCAACACATCATCAATAGCAGCCACAGTGGAATTGCCCTGCAAGTAATCCAGCAACGTAGGCGGTGCTCGGCCAAATATCGCCTTATATGGTGTCATCCTAATAGCAGAATGCCACCCCGAGTTATAGTGCCATTCAGCCCATGGTAAGAACCTAACCCACTGGCAAGGGTGATCAACAGCAAAACACCTGAGATAGTCCTCCAGATACTTGTTCAAAACCTCCGTCTGGCCGTCGGTTTGAGGATGGTATGCGCTGCTCGTGGCTAACATCGTACCCTAAATTTTAAACAATTCACACCAGAAACAGTTCATAAAGATCGGAACTCGATCAGAAATAATTTGTGCCGGTGGCCCATGGAGTTTAATTACATTTCACAGCATTACTTCAGCTACTTGCGGTGCTGTAAACTTTACTCCCAAAGCAGAAAAATGGCTATGTTTGGACAAACGATCAATCAAAACCATAATCGTTGTCTTTCCTTCCGACAATGGTAAGTTAGTGATGAAATCCATTCCAATTCAGTTCCAAATCTTCCCTGGGATTGGTAATGGTTGCAATAGATGAGAAGCACGATATACTGGTTTGACTGATTGGCACACTATGCACTTAGATACATAGTCAATAATAGAGCGTTTCATTTTTGGCTAGTAGAAAATTAACATGATCCTCGCCATAGTCCGTTGAACTCCCGCGTGTCCTCCAGTTGGGGTATTATGAAACTCCGCCAATAACAGTGGTTGTAAGGCCGAATTCGGCGGAATCCACACCCGACCTCGGAACAGCAACATCCCATCACGCAGTATAAAATTTGGATGAGCGTTGGGATCCTTCTCGACACCTATTAATGACAAAGTATCAGGGTGGTTGTTGTAAGCCTAATGAATTGCTTCCCATATCACCGGTTGAGGTTGAGACTCCGAGAAAAGGGCGTGGTAAGATACTCTGTTTACTCACGATAAGGCATCTGCTGGTCCATTGAATATTACACGTTTATACCCAATGTCGAAGTCAAATTAACCAGCTTGTATAACCAGCGTTGCTGCTCCGGCGTTTGAATAGTCTGATGCATCAAGGCACGAAGGCTCTGGTGATTCGTTTGGATGGAGAATCGGCGGCCTAACAGGTACTGACGCCACTTCTGAATCGACTCTGTGATGGCAAACATCTCTCTGGCATATGTAGATGCTGCTTGTAATCTAGGTGTCAATTGCTTACTGAAGTAAGCAATTGGATGTCCTTTTGAAGCAGGACGACACCGACGCCAGAGTAGGAGGCGTCTGTCTGAACTACAAATGGGAGGGTGAAGTTTGGCAATTGCAGTACTGGAATGTGGGGAAGAGCCTGTTGTAGCTGTCAGAATGCCTGAGTAGTGGAATGTGTCCATACAAACGCATCCTTTCGTAAAAGTTCCGTTAATGGAGCTACAAGTTGAGAATACTTTGCAAGAAATCGCCTGTAATAACCACATAAGCCCAGAAAAATTCTTAATGCTCTGACGGATATCGGTACCGGCCAATCCATTATCACCTGAATTTTATCCGGATCCATAGCTATACCCTCGCCAGAGATAATATTACCCAGATAGCCAATACTTTCTCTACCAAATTCACACTTTGATAGCTTGGCAACTAAACGATGAGATCGCAATTGGGCAAAGACCTCTCGAACATGCCGGAGATGAGAGTCCCAATCCGAGCTGTAAATTAGAATATCATCGAAAAATAGGAGAACGAATTTACGTAATACCTGTCTGAAAGTGGAATTCATCAAAGACTAGAATGTCGACGGAGCATTTGTGAGGCCGAACGGCATCACCAAAAATTCATAGTGGCCGTCGTGGGTCTGGAACACCGTCTTCTCAATGTCGTTTAGATGAATCCCAACCTGGTAATAACTCGCTATCAAATCTAGCTTTGAAAAAATTCTAGCGATGGAGACCTCATCGAGCAACTCCTACACTGTGGGAATTAGAAATCGGTCCTTCACTGTGGCGGCGTTCAAAGCTCGATAATCGACATAAAAACGCCAGGTGCCATCTTTCTTCTTCACGAGCAGGACTGGTGAAGAAAAAGGGCTCGAGCTTGGCCTGATTATGCCGTCGGCGAGCATCTCCCAGACCAACTTCTCGATCTCTGCTTTCTAGAAATGGGGGTACTTGTAGGGCTTGATATTGATCGGAGCGGTTCCTAGAAGCAACAAGATCCGGTGGTCATTGGCTGTGGTAAACCCGTCGGAATGGCAAAAATATCATGATAGTTATCCATAAATTTTTTTGGCCAATTGAGGAAGACGACTAGAACCGTGATATCACAAGTTGGGTTCGAGTCCCGCTGAATTGGTTCAACTGTAAGGTGACAGAACTGGGTCGAATCCAACTGTTGGTGTCAAAGGGATGCTGGCCTCGCAGAGTCATATTGGACTCGATCCAATCCTTTCAATCTGACCGATTGACCCAAGTGATTGAACTCTATCCACAATTTATTATAATCAAATAGAATGGGACCAAGCTGACGCATCCAATGTATCCCAAGAACAATATCAGCTCCATATATGGGTAGCAAGATGAGGTCTACTGTGAATGTCACGTCACCCAATTTCAGTGGAATCTCCGTACACGCACCTCCACATGTGACTGCGTCACCATTCCCCATTGTGACTTGTAAATGATTGGAGAGTTGGATCAGCCGACACAAATGATGAGCTAGCTTCGTCTGCATGAAATTATTGGTGAAGCCACCATCAATGAGGACGATGATATCTTTGCCATTAATGGTGCCAGCGATCTTTAAAGTTGATGGAATGACCTGTCCCGTAAGAGCATGTAGGGAAATACTCGGGGTGTCAGCCATCCAGGTCTCTTCCTGGATTAGTTCTGGTGGTGGAGACGATAACTCCGGTGGGGGTTCTTCTGCCGGTGAAATTTGATCCTCTGATTCCACTAACAAATAGAGAAATTCTGCCGGACTACACCCGTGTCCTGGTGTAAACTTTGCATCGCAATTGAAGCACAAACCTTTCTCCCGTCTGGCTGCCATCTCCGTAGGTGTGAGCTATTTAATTGGAAGTGAACTTTGGCGCGACGGTGGTGTCGGTAAAGCCAGGATCAGTGGACGATGAAGCAGAGGTTTCGGAGCAGTAGATCGGCTAGCATGGCACTTGTCTTCAACCAATTTAGACATCCCCACGGCATCATGGAGCGAAGTTGGCTTAAGGATGTAGAGTTCCCGTTGGATCTCCTCACGGAGACCCGATAGGAAATAATTGAGAAGGCTTTGTTGACTCAAGCCAATGACCCTTGTAGACAATGTTTCGAATTCTTACAGGTATTTGGGGACAGAGGAGGTCTATTTGAGTTTATAAAGAGCAGCTTCATGGTTCACAAACGATGAAGGGCCAAAACGGAGCTCTAATTTGCGAACAAAATCATCCCAATGACTCAGTTTGTCGGTAGCGTGAAGCCACTGGAGCCACTATCGGGCCGATCCAGACATGTAGAATGCCGCGATCGAAAGGTGCTGATCATCAAGGATATGATGGAATGAGAAGAAATAGTTGATTTGGAAAAGCCATCCCAAAACATTATCTCCAGTGAACAGTGGAGCATCGATAGTTGGTAATCGAGTGGATGGCATAGAGGTGGAAGGCGGAAGAGATGGAGGGGTCAACGGGGAAATTAGGTGCAACGATGTACCTCGTTAAGGTTGTGGTAGTGGAAGAAGGGGTGGATTTGAAGCAGCTTTATCAAGCTGTTGTAGCTTCAGCATCATCTCCGCCATCACTGATTGCTGCGCGGCTAGGAAGCTTCGGAGGATGTCAAAGGACTCTATGTGGCTCTTACGCAGTAGATCGAAAGAATCAGAGTGCTGCTGCACTGTCGCATAGAGGGAGTCGATCTTGGAGAAGACCGCATCATGGCACGCAATCTGATCAGCCATGGCGGTGAGTTGTTCATCCACTGCTCTAGCGCGAGTCATCATGCCGTCCATCATGGATCAATGAAAGCACCAAGTTGTTGTAGGATTTCAGCAGATCGGGGAGGGAGAGTAAGATAGAGAGAGAAGAAGAAGAGAAAGAGGGAAAGATGAATGAGATCTGAGAGGAGAATAGAGAATAATTTGGCCAAAGATCCATTCTTCTCCTTAAGATTTCAGTTATATAGCCATACTATGGCAATGCACTACAATTGTAACCAATATTCTACTGTGGCAATTTAACAAACATGTGCCGTGCTAGAATATTGTGGGTGGATGTAACAACCTCCTAACAAACTGATAATGGAAAAATTACATTCATTCAATTAGCATACTAATTACGAATTTAAAGTGATCTGGCCCATAATGAAATCTCCAAAATTCTTGTCATTCGTTCCTCGATTTTTCCTGATGCTTCGCCTGGTATTGGTACTGTCCTGCTGATGTTGTGAACTGGTCTTTTTCTTCAATTCCCTTGCAACAATCCCTTCCACCCCACAGGTAGTGAGTTTAGTTAAAGGTTACTTGCATGCATGCAAATGAAATAAGAACGCCTGTAGGATCCAGATGCTCTTTTTCTTTAAAAAAAAATTTATTAATAATTTGAAGAATAAGCATTCAGAAAAGCTCATACATTTGTGGATCTTCTATTAGGAGGCCTTCCGAGCCAGAAATATTATTGCAACATATTTACAAGTGACTTATCTCTGAAATAAATACCAAAAATTCCAGAACAAATAAACAGACAAAAAAAATCATTTAAAATTGTCTTTGAACACTAAAGAGCCAACAAATCTTTCAAAATACCGATGTCCTTTCTGCCTCTTATTCTTCATGATTCTTAGGAAACCACATGGCCTGCTTTAACCTTAGGGATTGGCATTGATTATAATTTATAACTCTTTAATCTCGCCATGTAACAGTTGTCTCATTTAAAACCTTTTGGTTGCAATACTTCTCTATTACTTCATAGACCTAAAAGAAACTGTCCCTTATGCTATTTTTAGCGATCTTGTGATATTAAAAGGGGCGACCTTCCATTACTTCCAGAAGAGAAATATTACTTAACATAGAGACTGATGGTTAAATGTTTTTTTTTAATTTTATTTTTTGCTGAAGGGAGCCACACAACTAACAAAAACCAACAAACCACAACAACTACTAAGAGGCCGTTTGGTTTGTGGTAATGACATATTACCACATAACAAGATTACCATGGTAATATGAGTGGGAATGTTATATAGTTGGGAATATTGCGGTAATTTGATATAACCATATTTAGTTGGGAACTCTTATTACCGGGAATAGTTTATTGCCTTGTTTGGTTGTCATGGTAATTAATTTGCTAAAATATAAAAAAATTATAAGATTACCACGGTAATCCAAGATAGACACCAAATTTGGTGGTAATAGAATTTCCAACTTTTTTGGTAATATTTATAAGTTGGTAATGTGATATTACCATCCAGATTACCACCGGTGCAATGCCAAATGTGGTAATCTTTCTGGAGAGCAAAACTGGCCAGCGCATCAGCCAAAATATTTAAATTCCTGGGAATAAACTCCATCTGAGCCATGTTGTACCTCCAAAGAAGTTGAAGCATAGCCATGATCAGATCCTTGTTTCTCCACCAAGTCGCTTAATCATCGTAAAAAACCGCTTCAACATGACTTGTAGAGTTTGTGTAGACTTGACTAGGTATGAGTTCTCTGTCCAAACAGCACTGAAGCGCAATTTCCATAGCTTTTGCCTCCGCCTGAGTGCTGGAATCCGCAAAACTGTTAGTTATAAATGCTAGAATGACACCCTTGTTAGAATTTACAAGAGCAAAACCCAAACCACAACACTTGGTTCTATTCAACCAAGCAGCTTCGGTAAAAAGGGACAACTGAGAATGAAAGGGGAAGAAAGATAGCTTCCCTATTTCATCTTTAAGCTTTCTGTGCTTAACCTCCACCGGCTCAATTGCCTGATGCCCAATTTTAATAAAATCTGGTTCCAAGTTATTAAAGACCCGGCCGCAACGGGCTTTCCATATCATCCAGGCACAAGTTGCCAACGCTGCCTTGAAGCGAGAACTACCACACTTGGATCTCCCACTCCTTAGGATGCAATCCCCATCAGTAAACTGGTTTAAGCTAGTAATATCGACTCCAGTATACTAGCCCCCAACATTCCAAGCTGCCTTGATTTTCAAGCACGTCCACAACACATGCTCATCTGTTTCCAGGTCCAAATCATAAAAACAACAATTTCTCGCAGGACCAATATTCAATTTATAGAGATAAGCAAAAGTAGGGGTCATGCCATGTAACATCCTTCATGGGAAGTGTTTAACCCTTGGAATAGTGTGTAGATTTTCCAAAGTGTAGACTAGCCATCCCATGCATCATCCATGGAAATTCCCTCTTGATTAAGCCAATTATAAATGGAGCTAGCAAGTGATATTTTCGAGCCCATATATGTCCACACCCAATGATTATTGCTATCCCTATTCAAGCTTCCCCTTCTCAAAAGAGAACAATCCACACACTCCCCAAACAGCAATCTACAAGTTTCATACTTTCCCTGACAAAGGCCAACACAATCCTCTACCGAAACATTTTCCAGTTGGAGGCTCATATTAAAGAACACTGGTTTGAAAGCAAGAGGAATGTTCGAGGCTCAAGGGTCCAACAACAAATCTGTTTGGCTGGGATTACACTCTTTAATCTAACAGTTAGACTTAATTTTTAACGCACCAAGGCAAAGCTCACGAAAGAAACTGGAGACACCTCTAAACGGTTTACTATTCCAACATTTAAGAGGCCCATATTTTAACTAACACAAGTGAACCCAAAAGCAATCCTCATAGTTCAAAAGCAAGAAAACAGTATTGGACATTAAAGCAATTTTTACATTCCTTAAGTTCCTGATACCTAATCCCATATCAGCTTTTGCAAGTGTAGTAGTATTCCATCCCATGGTGTGAAAACCGCTACTATTGCAACCCCCACCCCAAAGGAATTTGCTAGCAATCTTAGAAATTTGGTCTTAAACCCAGTCAGGTACAACAGTACAAGATAATTGGAAAGTAGTAATGGGCATTAACACACAATTGATTAAAACAGCTCACCCGCTAAAGAAAGTTGATTATAACTCCAAGCTTTAATACAATTATGGTCTCTAGAAACCAGATTCTGGAAACAATTTACATTCGCTCTCTTAGGACCAATGAAGGCACCCAGATATTTGAAAGGAAAACATCCCATTTTCATGCCCAGAAAATCGCTTATGGTTCGACACAATTTTTTGTTTGCCCAGGTAGGAAAGTGAATGGCCGATTTATTAACATTTGGGGTTTGACTAGTAAGATCTGTGTAAATGTTCAAGCACAGTTTACAAGCCCTAGCTACAGACCTAGAGGCTCTAGATACAATAATGAGGTCATCGGCAAACATAAGATGATTCAAATTTCTCGGAAAACGAGAGTCTGTTCGTTGTGATTTATATAACGCAAGTGCACGCTATCGCAAACAAGTAACATAATGATAAGAGAGTATTGTCCCATGAGGATTGAGTTTATTAATTACCAAAATCAGTAACCTTAATTCTACTTTACTGATGAGGTTGAAAAGATTTAGTTTAGAAAATTTAAGTCAAGGACTAGAGAGAGAGAAAGAGATATAGAGTTAGATAAGGAGAAACCAATGTCAAGAGATTCTAGGGTTTCCGAGTTCACCTAGACTAATTCCACCTAGATCATCTAGTTCAATTAATCAATGTTTGTTTCTTATGTTGTCATCAAATTTCCCTAAATTATATATTGATCTTTCTCAAGTATCAATAGCATATTCCACTAGATAAGTTAACTTCATCTCTGAGATAACTATGAACCTATGGAACTCATTAAGCTCTAGAAATTTATAATGATGCATACAACCTCATAAATATCCCTATCTTATGATGATTGTATGATATTTCAACCAAGAAATAATTCAATTATCACCTCTCAGTCTCAAATCAAATTACTAATCATGCAATTGGTGATCAAGCAATCACAAGCATTAAGCATAGATTAAAATATTCAACATAGTTTTGAAACAAGCATCAATTGAATTAAACAAAGATGAATCTAGGTTTTCATAGTCTGGCTACATCGTAGCCCTAGAAAAAGTATTTATAACATAATAATTGCAAAGTTCAACTTATGAATAAGGTTCATAATCAAATAAACAAAGAAAAACTAAAAACTAAAGCCTGGCAATGAATCCGCGCCGAATCTTCGCTCCCGGTCTCTTGATCTCTCAAATTCTCCTCCCTCTTCGTCTCAACCCTAGCCCCTTTTATAACACAAAAATCGGGATAGCGCCTAGGCCCCATAGACTGTAGCGCCTAGGCGCTATACTTTCTGTTTTGCTTGTTCCCTCTTTGTTGAAACTTTGCTCTTCTTCCTCCAATTTTGTGCCTTTTACATGTTCTTCCTTCAAATCAATCTCTTTATTTCCTACAATGCAATAACAATAAGATTAGGAGTAAAATTGGTTCAAAATAATTCAAATTTAATTCATTATGTGTTAAAGAAGGTCTATATATTGAGTGCAAATTATACTCATCAGAGTCAAAGCCAGGAATCCAATTTTGCCGAAGAGCGTGATTAAGCATAGCTGAGATCTTTTGAGAAATAATCAAAAATAGGTAAGGTGAGAAATAATCAAAAATAGTTTATAAATAACATGCTTGAGCCGGTTCATTAAAATTTTTGAAATGATTTTGTAAGACACATTGCACAGTGAAATAGGCCAAAAATCCAACACATTGCACATTTAAATCACCTGGTCCTGGACTTTTGCCCTTCGCCATAGATTTAATAGTAAATAAGATCTCTCTATATGAAACAGGCTGGGTCAAGGACAAACGATCATCCCCATAGATGTTATTATGTTCCTGAGGAAGGGCTCTGAAAAGGTCTTGGAAGGACCACCTAATTCTAGACAACCAAAGATAGTAGAAGAAATCCATGAAACATTTTTCAAAATCATCCTGATTTGAGATAACATTGCCCAGATTATCAAAGATAGAGGAAATCCTATTTTTGTGACTATGCACTCTGGCCATATTGTGGAAAACTCTAGTATTTAAATCACCATGCTTAAGCCATAACATGCGAGCTCATTGAGCCCAGTGAATGTTACTCTGCTTAAGCAAGGCGGCATATTTGTTATTCAAAGCTCTAAGGCACATACTATCAATAGAATTTGGGCAGGAAGAACTCTCCAGATTCTCTAAGAAAGCAATGTCTCTCTCAGTGTTTTGAATGTCAGTGTCTAGAGAGGAATACCCTGAGGCTCTCCAAGAAATAAGTTGACTTTTAGTACGGGAAATGAGATGAGAAAAGGCATGCATCGGAGAAGTCCTAGGGGCAAAACGCCAAACTCGAGCCACGGAATCATGACAACTATGGTACTCCCGCCAGAAATTTTCAAAACGAAAGATTTTGTTTTCAAAAACAGAATGCATACTCCTTTTCAGAAAAAGAGGAGCATGATCAGAAGAAATGTGTTGCAAATGGAAACCAAGTAAAAATTAAACTTCCCAACCCAATCCAGATTGGCGAGGAACCTGTCAAGGCGACCCCAACGCCGGGCACACCCCAACTGGCCATTACACCAGGTAAAAGAACCCCCAGAGAAACCCAGGTCAAATAGATTATTAAAACAAATAAAATCATTGAAAAGGGTAGACTTAGCTGTATAATATGAGAAACAACCGCCATGGTGCTCCAAAATCTTTCTTCCAGAAAATCAAAATACCGCCCGACATTCCAAGTGCCGGAACCGTGGTCCCATCCCATTATTTCTCCAACTTTTGGCAAAAATGGAAGCACCTATCTTCATTCGCTCGAGTCTCCACTAAGAAAACCATCTGAGGCTTGTGCCTATTTAACAAATCCCAAACACGGTTTTTTTATTCGTATTAGAAAGTCCCATGCAGTTCTAACACAGAATATTAGTCATAACAATAACAATCATAAAGAAAGAGAAAAACAAGAACAACATTTCAGAGGACCTAAAAAAAAAAAGGCTTAATAAGGGTTGATCCTCCCTTTCTTTGCTCAGGATGCAGCACGCGCCGCTCCTCTTCGTGCCATTTTTTCAGATCTGATCTCCTTTTGATAATGGCTCAGCGTTATTTCTTCCTCCGAGTCAACTTTTCCGCTAGATCCCTCCGAGTCTTTCGTTCCTTTAACCTCTGCATCCTTACTCATGAGGGAATCCATAATCTTGTCTGCTAGATTGCTGTGTAACCCATCGCATCTCTGTCGTTGCTCCGCCGATGGTGAGTGAGAATGCTCCCAACCATTGATACGAATGCTGGCAGAGTTGATCAACAAAGGCTTCGGCGCAAGCAGAGAAACAAGAATGCTCTTTCCTTTCTCCAACTCCTTTCTAGCCCTATTCTCATCTTGGTCTTCTCGGAATTCAGGCCCCATATCCATTGTCCCATCACAAAGAATGTTAATGCCCAGGGGAGATGGTGAGGCTGTTAAAAGTTCATCTTTTGAGGTAGGTTCTGTCACATCTAGAGATTGTGGACCCTGATCCTCCATACCCTCCTCCCCATCACAAGGGAATCCAAAAGTCAGAGAAGGACTTGTTGGTTGCCGTGAGATCGCATCTCGATGAGCAGAAGCGTGACCCCCATGCAAGTTGCTCCATCTTCCCCGCAAGCTGCGCCCTTCCCCATCACACCCAACATGTCGCTTCAACAGAGGGACTGCTTTGTACATGTCCTCACAGGGAGCCTTCGAATTGGGATGTGCCAGCATCTCAGGTCCCCACCCCCTCCCACGACCCCGGTGGCGATGAACAACCATCCATGACCCAAACTAGTTGTTAGAGTCCTTCTCTTGTACAGCCCCTTGCTTCTCCGGTAGGCTAGTATTGTGCACACGATCCGAGCGAACCTCTTCCCCATCCAACAGCATGGTTTGTTGATCATGGTAAAGGTTGCCAACCATCTCCTTACAGCTTGCCTGACCACCAACTGAATCCCCGAGGGTGGTAGGGTACTAGTCTTGCCCATACCCGACAAGCCCTCACTTGTAATAGAAGACCGGTAACCGCTCATAGAACACAACAACCATGTTCTGGTTCTCATCGTCCCCAATCCAAACCCCTCTTTTGAGGGGCTCAAACAGGTCGATTTCTACACATATACGGACAAACCTAGCATAAGACATCTTTTCAGCATGGTCACCCACTTTCAACAAAAGTCCAACAACTCACCAGTCTAGAACTCAACCGGTAGATGGTGCAGTTAAACCCAAACTGCCGCAAGGTTGAGCTTTTCAAATGCCGGCTGAAAATAGCCCTTCTAGGGCGTCAGTTTGATGACCATGCCACTGATCGTCCAAGGTCCTCCCACAAAACCGATTCTACCATGTCCTGTTTCTCTCATTGAAACAGGTAGAAATCGTTCGACATATCCGACACTGTGAACGGACCCATGCCTCTCCACATATTTGACAAAGCTTTCCTGACCAATTCCAACGGCGGGGCCTTCCCCAAAAATGTGCCGAACAGTGTATTTGTTATACGCCTGAGAACTCACTCCTTCATCCCATTATCGACCAACATGACATCGCTCACTGTTTTCTTAAGTCTCTCTAGCTTTTCTCACTGATTTAACCCATTAGCAAGATCCGACGAAGCCACATCTTTCTCCTTAACCACGTTTACCCAAGTCTGCCGGTTGGCATCCGTCCGAGACACTCGGGCCCAGCGTAATCTTCTCCCCCACTCACTATCGCAAGCGGGGGATGAAAGAAAAAACCAGGGAGAGAAAAAGAACAGGAATGATCTGAACGTACAAATGCTCAGAACGCTAAGACCCTTACCCGCTCATTTGCAGATTGATGGTCAATGTTGCTATAAGGAGAGGGCAATAAAGCAATGAATAATGCTATACATACGACACAAGCACATGGGTTGACATCACAACCCAGCTTGAGCATTAATAGAATTACTGAAGGTGACAAAGAGTTCTCCATATGATCATGAGGGAAGAAAAAGAAGGTTATTTGCAATCTAGAATGTCCAATTCTTTTCTTTACAACTTAGAAGCCAAGTTCGAAGCAAATTCACTTTTAATACCAATCATTGATGCTCTGGCCTATTGGATGATATAACTGATCCAAAGTGAGTTTTAAAACAAGAGTTAGTGTGTAAAAACCATCTTCCACATTAATATCTATTTTCCCGAAGTGAAAAAAAAATGAGATAGCTAAATATCTAAGACTTTCAAAACCCTAAGCAACAATAGGATCTTCTACTGCAGAAAAGGCCAGTACATTTCGTGAGGCAGTCTGATGCAGGAGTGGAAGATGAAAACCCAAATGTATGTCTGAGGCGAAGCCAGCGCAGCAACATAGGCATTCATGGAGAAAGGTTCAGGGACTTTGTGTTGAATTAATGAGGAGTACCAGCTTTGTGATTAGCTAATTAGTATTATAATTAGTGATGTAATTAGAGTAATGAATGAATGTCTTGTAATTCAAGCAACCAAGGTTGTTAGAGAGACATGTATTTCAGTGTGACGTGTCCTGGCACATGATATTTTGAGAAAATGCCTCATTGAAGAGGTTGTTACAATATTTGTAGTGATCCCTATATAAGAAAAGGCACAATAAATTAAGAAAGTGTGGAATATTTGCTCTAAATTTTCTCCTCCTTTTTCTCTTTTTTGTCTTCTTCTTCTTCTTCTTCTCTTCTTCTTCCCAGTTATCTTCTCTTAATTTCACTGAGAATTGGTGCAATTCCTTCATCAATTTGGTGCTTTCATTGATCTATGATGGTGAACATGGTGACTCTCGCACGCACGGTGGAGGAGCAACTGGCATCTATGGTCGATCAGCTCGCTTGGCATGACTGTATTTTTGGCAGACTTGATTCCTTGTGTTCGATGGTCCAACAACATTTGGAGTCCTTTGACGTCATCCAAAAGAGCAACTCTAAATCATTTGATCTACTGCGAACCTCTATGGCATCTCAATAGGGCATCATAGCTAAGATGATGAACAAGTTACAGTAGTTAGATCCCTCTTCCAATTCATCATCATCCATATCCCTGCCTCCACTCCTCCCACTTCTAGCCTCCCCTCCTTTGCCATTATTCCAAACTCACATTCCATTAACTCCATCTCCATTACATTCTCCTAATTCCATATCCACTGCTCGCCTACCCAAGATTGAGGCTCCTCTGTTCTTCGGCGAGCACGTCCTTAGTTGGTTGTTCCAGATCAACCACTTCTTTCACTTTCACCAAACACCGGATGATCACCGAGTTTCAATAGTTGCCTTCTACTTGACTGGTCAGGCCCTTCAATGGTTTCAATGGTTATATTCGACTTCTCACTTGTCTCATTGGGATGATTTTGTGTGAAAACTGGAATTGACATTCGGGCCATTCTCCTTTATCAATCATGATGTCACTCTCTTTAAACTTTGGCAATCATCCACCATCTCTGCATACTTATGCGAATTCGAATGTTTGTCTACCCAAGTCACCGGTTTAAGTGAGCTGAAACACCTTAATTTCTTTCTTTCTGGACTTCATGACGAAATCCAGCGAGAATTATACTTGTTGAAAATTGAGACTCTTCACGAGGCTATGGGGATAGCGAAATTAATGGAAGATAAATTCAATACCGGCCACTCAGCCGCATCAAGGATTCCTTTTCAACGACCACTGGCACTTCCACCGTCTCCAACCACTCTTCGAGCACTTCCACCACCTCCGACCGTTCATCGAGCTGCATCACTACCCATCAAATGATTAACACCACTGGAGATGGCATCTCACCGAGAAAAAAGCTTGTGTTTCAATTGTAACCCAAAATTCGTTCCAGGTCATAAATGCAACCCTGCTTTGTTTCTTTGCTTAATGGTCGACCAGGAGAATTCTGAAACACCAGAGGATGATTCACCACCAGAACCGGACGGTATTATCACTGATAGGTGTGCTGATGAGGTTTGGCAAACATTCTATTCATTTCATTTCATGCATTAATGGGGAATGTGGTACCATCCACATTGAAGCTTGCTGGTTCCATCAATGGCCAAGAGGTCCTTATACTGGTGGATGGGTGTTCTACAAATAATTTTATTCAATCTTGCATCGTATCGCACCTGAAATTGGTAGTGAAGCCTTCTTCTCACCGACATGTCACTATCGGTAATGGAGAGGCCCACACTTGTGAAAGTGAGTGTTCGGGCTCGTCGCTGAAGGTAGGGGATGCAATCTTCACCGTCGATGTCATTCTATTACCCATCTACAGTGCTGATTACATTCTGGGTGTACAATGGTTGTTACAGCTGGGCCCAGTGGTATTTGATGATGGGAATCTTTGGATGGAGTTTGATTTTCTTGGCACCCGAGTGAGATTACATAGTCTCACCCAGCCACGATCTCAACTGGCTAGACCGGCATCTCTTCGTAAGATGGACTCAAATGGCGCCCATTTATTTCACTTATAAATTGAACCAGTTAAATCAATTGAACCGGATTTGAGTCCAAAATTGAGTCAGGATGCATCCATCGTCTTCCACAATGACTTCAATGCTCTACTTTATCATTTTAGAGATATTTTTCAAACTCCATCTGGACTTCCACTAATTCGTGCCTAGGATCACAGAATTCCACTACTTCCAAGCGCGGCACCGGTTAATTCGTGCCCATTCTTGTCCCCAGTCCTTCTTGTTGAAAGAAGGAGGGGACATGGTGCTTTCATGTCGATTACCACGCATTGAATGCGGTGACAGTAAAGGATAGATTTCCAATTCTAACCATCGAAGAGCTGTTAGATGAGAATGCTGGCTCCATGGTGTTTTCCAAACTCGACCAACGCGCTAGCTATCATCAGGTGCAAATTCATCCACATGACATTGAGAAAATGGTATTTCGCACACACGAGGGGCATTATGAATTCCTCATTATGCCATTCGGCCCCACCAACGTGCCGTCGGCCTTCCATTCCTTGATGAATATGACTTTCAAGCAAGTGCTACGCATATTTGTTTTGATTTTCTTTGACGATATTATTATCTACAGTCATGACTGGAAGTCCCATTTGGTACACTTGACAAATGTATTCGAGCGGCTCCGCTATCACTAGCTCTTCGCGAAGCTCTCCAAATATGAATTTGGGTGTTTATACATTAGATATCTCAGTCATGTGATTTCAGGAGAAGAAGTGTCGGTGGACTAGCAAAAAATTCAAGCAATCCGCGACTGGCTGCAAACAACATCGGTGAAGGCACTTCGCAGGTTTTTGGGGCTCTGTGGCTACTACTGGCGTTTTGTACCCCAATTTGCGTCTCTGGCGGCACCATTAACAGACCTTTTGCGGAAAGATACCTTCACTTGGACACCAGCGGTGACTTAAGCCTTTTAGGCATTAAAGGAGGCGATGATGACAACACTGTTCTTACGATTACCCGACTTTACTGTTCCTTTTGTAATTCAGACAGATGCTTCAGGTACCAGCGTTGGGGCAATTCTCCTGCAATGTGAGCATCCTCTGGCTTATTTCAGTAAGCAACTCTCAACTAGATTGCAGTTCACGTTGACTTATGCCCGCGAGATGTTCGCCATTACAGAGGTTATGCAGAAATGGTGATAATACTTGTTGGGAAGACCTTTAACTTTCAAACGGACCATCACAGCCTCCATTCTTTGCTACATCAGACCATACAGACGCATAAACAGCAACAATGGCTTTGTAAGTTGTTAGGCTACGACTTTGACATCGAGTATAAGCGGGGAAGTTTGAATGGTCCTAATGATTCCCTATCGCGGGTGAACGTAGCCTCTTACTCTGCTTTGTTTGCTAATTCAGGTCCCCAAAGAGCTTTGTGGGAAGCTCTACGCAGAGATTATGCTGTTCATCCAGAAACAGAGCAACTCATCACGGCAGTTAATGATGAACCAGGACAATACCCGAATTTCTGGTTTCAAGATGGCATTCTCTTGTTAAAAGGGCGTGTGTGGATACCGGCTAGTTCAGCTCTCCAACCTCTGCTACTAATGGAGTTCCATGCCACGCCCACAGGTGGTCATACCGGCATAAATTGAACATCAATGCACTTAGCCAATGTTTTCTATTGGCCTGATCTCTGGCGCTCTGTTCATGATTTTGTGGCTCAGTGTACTATTTGTCAAGCTACTAAGCCCTTTAACAAAGCTCCTCAAGGCTTGTTGCAGCCGTTACCAATTCCCAGCATGATTTGGCATTCATTTTCCATGGATTTTGTCACTGGATTTCCCTAATCCAATGGCAAAGCAACAATTCTAGTCGTGGTGGATCGACTTACAAAGCATGGCCATTTCTCTGCGATGGGACCCCGGTTCACTACGCTACAGGTTGCTGGGATGCTGGTTCATGATGTTATCAAGCTTCATGGAGTTCCAACGCAGATCATCTCAGATCACCACTTTATATTCATGAATGAATTCAAGTGGGAGTTGTTCAAAATTCAGGAAACAATGTTGGTCAATAGTAATACCTACCATCCTCAAACGGATGGCCAGACAGAGGTGCTTAATCAATGCTTGGAGGATTATCTTCGAAGTTTCACCACCGACAATCCTCGGCAATGGACACGATACTTACCATGGGCTGAGTGGCACTATAACACAGAGTGGCACTATAGCATATTGTGCGGCTCAGCAATCAGGATGACCCCGTTTGAAGCTGTTTTTGGTCGTTCCCCGCCATCACTAGTAGACTATATCACTGGGGACTCTACCATGGCCTCGGTTGATGAGTTGCTGGCTGATCAAGTGACAATTCTCCAGGACCTGAAAAATAATTCACTCAGGGCTCAGTAACTAATGCGAGATCAGGCTAATTCTGAAAGGACAGATGCTCCGTTCCAAGTAAATGATTGGGTGTTATTGAAGCTTCAGCCATACAGACAAAAGTCGCAACTCAGAAGATCTTCTAATAAGCTGGCATGAAGGTTCTTTGGTCCATTTTAAATTATTGAGAGAGTGGGGGTCGTTGAACAACGTATTTCACATATTCAGGTTGAAGAAATTTGTTGGGGATCCCGTAGTGGAAGTCAATTAGTTACCACCGGACTTTATTAATCAAAGCTCAATTCTCCAGCCCACAGCTATTCTTAAGCATCGAGAGATTCTGCGTAAAGGCAAAGTAATTTCGCAAGTGTTGGTACAGTGGGGACAGCAACCGGAGATGGATGCTAAGTTGGAAGATGTTGATGATTTCCTTACCCCGTCCCTTTTTTTATTTATAAATCACACACCCCGTCCCATCCCACCGGGCTCATAATTACAAATAAATAACAAAAATTCCTAAAAACATTTTTAAAATAGATTTTTTTATAAAACATATATTTATAAAAACAAACTCATAAGAAATTTATTTAAATTTTAAAAAAAGTTCATTTACTCCTACACTATGTAATATTTATAATAAGTTAAATTAATAACGGGGCGGGGTATGGAAAAACCAAACCCTCCTCGCCCTCCCCAAAGCCAGGACGGATTGGGTCGGAAGAAACGGGTCGGTTCGGTTTTTGCCATCCCTGATTCACCTTTGAGGATAAGAGTTCGATAGAGGTGGAGGCAATTGATGCAAGAGTGGAAGATGAAAATCCAGATGCATGCAGGTCTGAGGCGAAGCCAGCGCAGCAGCATAGGCATTCCTGGGGAAAGGTTCAGGGACTTCATGTTGAATTGATGAGTACCAGCTTTGTGATTAGCTAATTAGTATTAGAATTAGTGATGTAATTAAAGTAATGAATGAATGTCTTGTAGTTCAAACAACCAAGGTTGTTACAGAGGCATGTATTTCGGTGTGACGTGTTCTGGCACATGATATGTTTGAGAAAATGCCTCACTGAAGAGGTTGTTACAAGGTTTGTAGTGATCCTTATATAAGAAAGGGTACAGTAAATGAAGAAAGTGTGGAATATTTGCTCTAATTTCTCTCTTCTTCTTCTTCTTCTTCTTCTTCCCAGTTATCTTCTCTTAAGTTCACTAAGAATTGGTGTGGTTCCTGCATCACAGTCACCAAACCATGATCTGATCAAAAGCTGCACCTGCTACTAAATAAGACTTCTATCTAAATAAATAACCATCAGTCTATATGTGAATGAAAACATGATGGACTTCTTCCTTTTCATAGAACAGATTTTCCTGAAAAGCCAGAATTAAGATAAGACAGTTCTATACTTATATGTCAGAAGACAGATGTAAAAGCTCAAAGGTTAAGTTGTACACTTATTTGATCACATTTACATTTTTATATAGCAGGAAACTGCTACTTCTGCTGTACTCTGATGGAGATGCCTAAAAAAATCCAAGATGCCCGCCTTCAATGTTTCAAGTGCTGCTTTGCAGCTAACTTTTTGGCTATTTTCTTGTTTGGACCTGAACTTTATGTTGCTCCATTATCTAATACTTCTATAATCCCAGATGCCACAATCTTGAACTGACAAGGTAAATTTCTTTGTGCAAGATTACAAGAACACAATTCATTCGGTTCCCCTACTGGATGGTATTCCATAGTTTCTAGGCTAACTAAGCTTCTAATAATGACCTGATAGTTTTCCCAAACAATTTTTTTATCAAATCCAGGATCAATAAAAATCACACCAACAAGGGATTCGATTACACCCCCAATACCTGTTTGGACGCAAGCAAACATTGCAAAGAACTCTGTGAAACTTGCAAATGCTAGGATGGGAGTATGAAAAGATATCATAGTATAAATGACTGCCACAAAAAACAATCACCTTAATATAACCCATGAAACATGCAAATATGGGATGTTTCTGCATTTTTTTTTTCTTCTTCCAAATTTGTTTAATATCATTAAAAAAAATGAGCAAGCTACGTTGTAGAATTGATGTTTCTTGTGAAAAGGAGAACATTGATCAAGACCAACAGGCAACATTTTTCAATGATTATATTGGATTTTGGTAAATGAAGATAGAGTAACAGAAATATGAAGAAAATACACTTATAAAGAACAAAATATCCTAAATTTGGATTACATTTGAGAGAGGCCATTGTCAGAGTAGTGTTAAAATATATGCTACTCTACCAACCACTATGACTAATATTTGGCAAATTTGCATATCAGTTCTTAATGTATATCTTACCTGGCTCTCCCTGTCTATAACTAAAACCTGTGGCGTCCTAAAGAAGCAAATCTTAAACTTAATAAGGTGATCAACTCAATTTGGTATTTAATGGTGATCTCTGCATATAACGTAATATGTGTTAGGGATTGGATCGATGTAACACTGTAGTAACACTATTCATGTCTACAGCCACCAATACAGGTGCATGCCAAGTCCGCACGGCTCCCTGGGCATGTTATGTGGGCTCTTCAATGGGCGCACACTTACCCGTATACACTATAGCAAATTACTATTTATGTATACGGTCATTTATACAGACGCATTCCAGTCCCCATGATTCTCTGGAGGTCCTATGTGGCCTTTTGCCCGTATGCTTCCCTAGACCTTCAAACAATGCTCCAAAAGACACTTCAAACCCCCCTTGAGTATTAGAATGAGATATAAACCAATAAGACAAGCAAACAACACAATTTTAACTTGGAAAACTCCTTCAAATGTACGAAATGCTTAGGGGTCCTATAAATTTTGGACCAATGGCCTTCCAGTCCACAACGATGACATGTATCCCTTTTTGTCTCTAATCTAACTTCGTGTTGTGGCTTTTTTTTTTTTATGTACATCAGTTTTACTATTGCGTAGTCCAAAATAATCTCGGACCTCTTCACAATGAAGTTTTTCTCGACTGTGACAATATCCTCGTCCACCGCAATTTTTATAACTGTCACTGCGACCACGACATCTTCTCTACTCATAATTAATTTCAATCAATAGTGTTGATCTAGATTATCGAGTTTGATTGTTTTGCATCAATAATTTATTATTTTGCTCCATTAAAAGAAGACAAGAAATTAATTCAAAAAATTTTGTGAAATTCTTTTCTCTATATTGTTATTGTAAGATAGAATTTTAAGCATGAAATGTTATGAATGTTTTCTTGAGCATCATTTTTTCGTCATTGTTTCTCCATAGAGATGTAACACTGAAACTCTTTTAAATAGCTCAAAATTATATTCTTATACCCTCTTAAAATCTTAAAACCTAACCATTGTATGCTTTGGACAAATAGACCATCTTGCGATGTTCGAGTATCTTTTTTAAGAATAACCACAATTCATATGAATCCTCAATGATCAAATATTCATTTTTCATACCATCGTCAAAGTAATGGCTTATAAATATTAATTTTTTTTTTGCCTTATCATTGAGCTCATTATTATTAGCATTAATGATTTTGCCATGTTCTTAGCTTTTAAAAAGAACTTGACATCGAGAATCCACTCCCATAAATATAGGGAGCCTCAAATTCTCTTCTTGTGATATTTGTCATTAAATTCAAACACTAGAAAATATAATACTAGATTAGAAGAAAAGATTAAATAAAGAAAAAAACAGAAATACTTGATATGAAGATAAATAAAAGTGCATGACAAAATTAGGAGCACATTCATACAGATAACTTATTATATATGCTACTAATCATTCATCCTCAATATATATATATATATAAATTTCCATGAATATACGATAAGCATAAAAAGAAACATAAAGAATAAAAAGAAATAAAATATACCAAACACCCTTGATTCTACCTCATCTCTTTTTATTCTTTCTTCTCTATTTTTTCTCTATATCATTTACACCATCTTTTTATTCCTTCTTCTCTATTTTTTCTATGTTATTTACAACAAATGAAGAAGGTAATTATAGATATTCAAGAGATTTTATTCCTTCTTCTCTATTTTTCCTATGTTATTTACAACAAATGAAGAAGGTAATTATAGATATTCAAGAGATTTTATTCCTTCTTCTCTATTTTTTCTATGTTATTTACAACAAATGAAGAAGGTAATTATAGATATTCAAGAGATGAATGGGTAGTTAGGATTAATTAAATCCAATAGTAAAAAATAAATTGATATTGATAGGTGGAATTATATAAGTGTTAATGGCTGCTACAGAAAAATAAGAACAGCTGCTACACTAATGTCACTTGTTACAATATCACATGCTAAATTCACACAGGCTCTCAACCTACGAGTTCTGGAAAACCTGGCCCAATGTGAACTGGTCAAAAATATTCAACATATCACAAGAAAACCCTCTACGACAGGGTTAGGCCAAGACAAAAGACCATTCTCGCCTCCCGAACTGAAGTATTTAACCCTTTGAATCTTATGCTAGACATAAAATCATATTTTAATATAAAATCATCTATTCAAACAACCATCAGCAGAACAAACTGCAATTGTTTGAGTTCAATTATTTCGAACACATCAAGAACATCGCTCACACACGCTCAGTTACTGTATGAGCATCAACAATGGACTTAATTGTATGCATGCACACTGATGAGAATAAACCAATTACAAGTGGCACACCGCTTGTTTTGCAATTGGCATGCCAGACAAACAGCCCCTGCTCGCCATGCTTTTCCAAGGGAGGAAACTCAGGATATTCAAATAATAGTCCAATGCTATCAAATTTTCAAAACCCAAATCACTTAACTCCACCGCCACACAGACAGGAAGTAGAGAGTGATCATAAATTATCATTCAAAAGGTTCCACAATTTTTCTTATTGATCTACACAACTCAAACATTATGGCCGCGGCTCATCAACACTTAGAGCGCAACCCCAGCTTTAGCAAGCCCCTCGAGTTTTTCATTAATTTGAGCATCTGTCAGCCCATCCAAACGAACACATCTCTCAACTCCCATGTCTGCCAAAGGAGACAAATATATACAATCATAAAGATGTGAAAACATTCTACCATGCTGCTTGCATGTAAAAGAAGTCAAAAAGGAACTCAAGGTAGTTTTATTTCACTTTTGGGATTAAAAAAGAAAAGAAAAAATTACATGAAACAATTAGATCAGTCAGTATCCAAAAATAACGCAATGCACCATGTTCAGAATCAGAACTGGCCAAACCAATACATGTTAATCATTAGAATACAAATTAAAATCAAGTAGCTGCAAAAATAATTTGGTTCAGTAATTTTCATAAGCAAAATAAAAAAAGCATAGCATCAGCAGCTATGTTAGTTCCACTCAAAATATTCAAATGCTAGCAGATCAAACTAAAAGGTAAAAACAGGCAAACAGAAACTTTCTGTTTCTTCAAAAGGAATTCAACAACAATTGCTTGGCCAGAAATTTTCTATTTGATGACCAGCCTACCAGCAGTATAAGGGAGAAACAACAAGAACATATCGATGAAAGTAAACATCTTTCTTCCCTATCATAACTTGAACAAGCTTTATGATGTAATGAAGGTCATAAGCATATTCCAGAAGAGGGAAGATGATAGATATTTGACAGAAATGCCCATAAGTCATAACTAAGTACTTAATTTTAACCCAAAAAAATTTCCATTTACTAAGATAGACTTGAGTAGAATTCACGCAAGGATAGCTAAGATGACAAATAGACTAATGACAATACAAACTCTTAACAAACATCAGATAGGAAACTTTAAACCAATTAACATTGTGTGCAGAAATTTCCCTTAGCTAATTACCAACTCACTGCCATCAATATGTCATGATTATGACCGAGATCAGTCCAATTCTAACAATTACAATCATACAATTGAAATCAGATGATCCAGATTCTAAAACTTAAAGTTTGCAGAAGAGTATAGACTAATCATAATTTTCCAATTCAATAAGAAAATATGTTCTAAAAGACAGAAACTAGACAAGTTTCATTCCGTTTCAAGATGGGATTGCACTGACATCACAAATAAAACAATAAATAAAGTAATTGTATCAGGTTCAGTTAAACTTTTCATGCAATTAGTGCAACACTGGTGGAAGGGTCATGCATTGTTCTAAACTACATGAAAGATATATTTATATATATATATATATATATGGCAGAATTCAAAATAGCGATCCACAACTGAGAAGTTTGCATAATGAACCCACTGACCAATTTGACATGTTCTTTCAAGTCCACAATTAACTTCATGCTATTTTGATTCCAGAGCCAAGTTAAATGAAGGTAAATTTTAGATATGAAAGTTTTCAAAATTATCACTTGGCAAATGTGTGAGATCTTTGTGCATGATTGGAATTCTGAGAAAAAGGGAATGCATGGGCATCAATATAAAAGGATATCACCAAAACAGAGATTTCTTGAAATATTAGATAGTTTCGTTGCAAATCCGGATCTTTTTATTTTCATTTTTTAAGGAAAAAAAACGTTAAAGAGGGACAAAAGCAGCAAACAGAGATAAGAAGGAAGAGAACCATATCTGGCCCAGAGCTGTGGTTCGACTCCACTGCACTCGCGGATCAAAATTGGGAGCTTGGGATTCAGTCTCTTCAGATCAGCGTAATTCTTTTGAACGAATTCACTGCACAAGTTTATTTTTTTAAAAACAAATACAATACAAAGAAATACAAAGAAGACAGGGAAGAAAATCCGGATTCCATTTGGATGATCTTCAAATATATCATATCGGAGATGGGGGATAAAATCATGAAAAAAGGGAGGGCAAAGACGGGGATAGAGAAGTACCGGGTGAAAGCACTGGCAGGGGATGTCTGGCAGAAGAGGAAGCGGAGCTCCTTGAGATTACGAGACAGATGACTCCTCCACGCCATTACTTCTCTCGGTCTCCAAACAGCCTCCAACAGCGAGAAAGAGGAGAGGGGAGGAGGAAAGGTCCCTCCTTTTAGGGCATTCAGAGAACTATTTCCTTTGGATGGATCCAGAGAAGCGAAAGGAATCGGACCAGCCCATTAATTTTAATTTTTATTTAAAAACATCTAAAAAATTCCCAAAATTTAAAAAAATAAAAATAAAAAAATTATAAAGAAAATTATTTATAAGTCCCTAGAAAGTTTTATTTTTACTATTCAGTCCCTCTACATTGCGAAATTCCATTTAGTCCGCTTTTTTAGCCATTTTTTTAGTCCCTGCCGTCAAAATTGTCAGTTAGTTCTGTGTAATTTTCCTTCCCATGTATGAAAAGTAAAAGTTGGTGAACCTTTTTCTGCCATATCATATCTCCTTTTAAAATAATGTATGGCAAAACTCCCAAAAAAACTTCCCTATCAGAGGCTTTTGGTTTTTCTCCTCCATGTTTTTCTTCTTCATCTTGTTCTTCTTTATCTTCTTCTCCTTCAGGATTCTTGGTGACAAGTACATGCAAATCAGGTGACAAGTACATTAGGGGATCTATATCCTTATATAATGCAAAATTTTCAAAGATACACATATGTAAGTTTGGAAATGAGAAAATAAAAACAACAATGCAAGGCGATGCCCAGCATTCTATCTCGCAGCGTCGCTGGCAACTACTAAAGCTTCGAAGGGAGGGAGAGGGTGAGTAACTAGTGTCCCTTAGTGAGTGGGTTAGCATAATTTTAAAAGAATATATATATATATATAAAAAGAATACAAACCGATAAATTTCCAATGACCAATCTTTCGCAATAACCATATAATCTCAAAAACCCTTTTAACATTTTTAATACTATATAGACGCAAGATATTAATGCCCAATGCTCAAAGCCCAAAACATAAGTTCACGCAAATGTATTCAAAGCTTCAAGCTTTTCATCAACTATATAACAAATAAATGTACATAAATCTCATAACGAACGTGAAACACCAATTGATCAATAAAGATCCCAACTATCACCAATACCAAATTTTGCGTAACATGAGTTTGAAAACATTAAGACATAAAACTCATCATCAAATGAATTTTTCAAAGAATAAAATATTGTGAGAGACTACCCCTTCTAGAATGACAGGTGGGCTTCACCCCCTCATCATAATCCAAGATAACAACAATCTTTCCAAAGAATATACAAGATATCACATCTCGAAAATATCGTTTGCATAAAAACCATAACTTTCTCAAATATGAATATTTCATCTCGAAGAACTGAGCAATAGCCTAAAGACACTCTCTAGCTTAGCTGTCGTCGTGACTAGGTTGAGAGTAATCAAGGTTTTCATAATCTTGATTCTTGACGTTAGCCCACTGAGAATCCATGTGGTAACTCCAGATTCCCGATGTGGATCCAATCAGGATTCTATGTGACACCTGAACTGGACAACAAACTCAAGTCTTCAAGCCACCTCACAAGGCTGGTCGTGAAGACCGTCTACTGTAGTAGAGCAAAGATCCGCCCGGTCACCATTAAAACCTGTGGAAGCTCAATAATACAATACATGCATAACCTTACTGTCCAGATCTAGGACACCATTGACTAGGGATAAAAACCAATACTACAAGTGTTGATGGCAAAAGCATATAAATATGTGAACATGTTTCATAAACCATTTTAATCTCAAAATATAAATATAGTTGTTGATCTTTGCACAAAGTTCAGGAGTTTCTCACATAAACCGACGTCAAAGATAACTGTTTAAACCGAATAAAAGATCAATTTAAAATGATAAAACCACTTATGATAAACATATTGCAATGCCCATGCTCACAGCAATCACATTAAACATGAAAAATATAATTCTACCATCACATATGCCTTTGCGTGTCGGGACCCCGATCAACTATTACATTCAGGGTTTTTATATGCCTATAAGTCTTACACATCATCATACAGTGATTTGTACAACCTATTATTATTCAGACTTTTCCTACACATAACCAAACCTAAATTCCTCAACAAAGTATCATTATGCCCAAACACCAACATTGACATAATAATTATTAAATTCATTACAAAAGCTCTCAAAAGTCAACTTTCCTCCTCTTAGGAGCATTATGCCAAACAATTCTAAGGAAAAACACAAAAACCTTCAATTTGACATTACCAATTCATTGCAACACTCAACACATATAACACAAGTTATGCATCATTATTCTTTTAAAGTATTTCCATTGCATTAAAATAGACACCTCAACCTCATGCATTTCAATGCAACAATAATTATAGTCATTAACATAATCCTTTAGATATATTTATAGAATCAAACTACATTCGAGTTCCATGCATTTTATTCACAACATCATACCTCAAAAATTTAACAATTCTATAATACAAGAATAATTAGATCGTTCATAGTTCACACATATATAGTGCAAAGCAAGTTATACTATCAACCACACAACCAAAAGCATACATCAATTATATTCATTATTCCTCCTCATTAACTTCACAATTTATAGTCATACTTTGATTGGTTTATATAGAATATAATTCATCATGATATATATGCCCAATCTCATTTATATCAATAAATTCTTCATGGTCATTATAATGTTCAACATTTTCTGTTCATCCAAAAATGTACATATATATTCTAATGAATTTAATTTCAACCATCACACCAAAAATCAAAACAAAATTCTTCAAAGAACCTAAGACAATATGCCCGAAGTCATTCTCATCATAATTGTAGGTTGTAGTGGCCAAATCAACACCCTTTCTTTTTAAACTAATCAAAACATCAATTGAAAATACGATAAAGCCAGGAAAACAATTTAATCAAGTGATTAAAACATTTATATTTATTCTATTAGAATCATGCATACAACTTAAAACCCACTCACCAACTTAGGAGATTAACTCCACAAGGGTGTTACTCCGCCGCTGGCTCCTTCCCTCAAGCCACATTCACCACCTAACCAAACACGCCCCACACACACACACACACAACCAAAAAATCAAGTAAGCAAAACAACAAAAGAAGAACAAGAAGGAAAGTGAGCAAAACTCTAAGTCTACAAGTAAATTAAGGAATTCTACAAGAGGCTTAGGGTTGGCTCATAGCTGGGTTGCAGGGTTCTTGGAGATTTTCTAAGGTTCTTGGTTTCACTCTAAACCAAAAAAACAAGGAAAACAACCAAAGTTCACTGCTCCTACAGTAAAGCTACAGTACCTCCGAAAACAAGGAAGAAGAAGGCTCAAGGATTCCACTAGATTGAAGAAATACAATGCAATCTAAACACTCCTCTCAAGTTCTGACAACAAGAAGGAAGAAGAAGAACAAAGATCAAGCTCTATCTTAACCTTATCCTCTAACCCTAGCTCCATTCATCCAAACAAAGAAGAAGAAAGGAGAGGATGAGATCTTACCTTGACTAAAGAATGGATCGATCTTTAAGCCCCTTTATCAAGTCCAAGAGATCATTCGAACCCAACCTTTAATCTCCAAAGAGTAGAAAGGAATAAGAAGAGAAGAGGATGTGAGAGTGAGAAAGAAGAAAACCAAGAAACAAGCACTCAAAAGGACTTATAAAGGCCTTACACTCATGTGTGTGCCCTGGTGTTCGACTCGCATAGAAGGCTGCACACCCACCGGGCCATGGTGTGCAGCCTTGTGAGTGGTCGTATAGGAGGCCGCACACGCACCAAGAAGTGTTGTGCGGCTTGTACACAACCCACACAAGGTTTTCGGACTCCATTTACACTCACCACACGTTCCAACAAGCTTGGTAAGCCATACCGAGTTCAATACAATACAACTCGAACCAAACGTTGAGTCGACAAGACCGAGATATCACAACATAGATAAACGTAGACATTCTCCTTTTATATAAAAATAGTTTATTTGTATTCTTTTTTATGCAAATTATATACCCGCCAAGTAGTTTTTTTTTCATATATTTTAAATTAGTATTATTGATTCTAAGATATCATATATGTTTATCTTTTATTTAATTTAATTGTTATTGTGATAATACCTTGATTTTATTAAATATAAAAATTATTGGAGGCGATGCTAAAAATAGTCTTTGTTCTCAATTAGTTGCTACTCCTCAATTTTATTATAGCGATAACGATCTTATTAATGGTGTGATTTTTATAATATCATCTAATTATATTTTTAAATTATTAAAATTATAAAATTTATTATTTATTTATCATTTTTTATTAATTGATTTAGATACTTACTGATGTATTTGTATATTTTATTTGGAGATAAGAGACTATCATAATAAATTTAAAGTGATTTCCAAGAATTGAAACCTTAGCTCTATTATAATGTTTGAAAGCTATTTCTTTAAGATTTGTAGATCATGTTGACATAATTTTGGATAATTATCAAACTTTGCCTATATTTCACTTTGAGCACACTACTTCAATTAGTATTAAAATGAGCACCTAATATCTATTTCATTTCTACGGGATGGCACTGGAACTATTACGGCTGGGTTTGGCTGACATGGATGCTAAAATGTTGACATGGACGTTATTTTTCCACTTCATATTCACACGTGGACATTCCATGCGAGCACCTGGAACACATGGCCACCCATCTAGTCTGCATCAGATGTCACGTCTCCATCTTTTTCTCTTTCTCTCTTTGATGATGGCTAATAAGCAGAACTACCACCCGAGACCACAAGCTCTTACTTGGCCACCTATAGCGGTGATGCAAGACTGATAGCTAGTCCTCCAGGGAATGTGTAGCGTTTTTTTCTCGATAGCCATAGCCCTAGGAACCAGTTCAACAAACCAAAAACCAGCGATGTGAGACTCACTCTCAACTCCGAAGTAGGGCTCAACATTTCCATGAACGTCCACCGCCACATCCTTGTCACTCACAGCCGATACTTGGCCGAAAAACTC
This sequence comes from Dioscorea cayenensis subsp. rotundata, assembly GCF_009730915.1. Classification (NCBI taxonomy): domain Eukaryota; kingdom Viridiplantae; phylum Streptophyta; class Magnoliopsida; order Dioscoreales; family Dioscoreaceae; genus Dioscorea; species Dioscorea cayenensis. The sequence goes on along the minus strand of NC_052480.1, from coordinate 23,394,278 downwards.
TCTAATTGGTGGTAAAAAATATAGCAAAGGTCTCTTCCTCACCTTGTTGAGATCTCCAACTGTGACGATGTTGAGGTCTGTGTTGGGACTCTTCGTCTCATGTATTCTAAGGACATTCACTAGCGTCTCATAAAGAAGGATGTGTCCAAGATCCTTGGCATTCTCAAGATGCTTCTTATTTAAAAAAATTTGTGATTTTCAGTTGATTTTTCTCATGTTTATGATGGATTTTCAGCAGGTTTCGTCAACAATTGGGTTTGATGCTGGGGTTTTGTCTTTCTTGGAGTACTTGGAGGTGGCACCATGGGTAAAAAACGAAGAGGAAATCAATATTGTGAAAAATTATGCAATATTTTTCCAACACTTACCCATAAATACTATATGATTAAAACAACAGTTACGAAATGCTAATATAAAACTTTTAAGAGACAGTTAACGACTGTTACTATATTATTTTGTTACTAATATTTATAAATAATATTTAATTTTAAAATTAAATACTGTGGGATCGAAAATACGCGCCCTGGCATCGTGTCGATGAAGAGACACCAGGCGATATATCGAATCACAAATGTTATTTTATTTTATTTATTTTTGTCTTTGTGGGCTCTTCCTTTCCTAATAGAGGCAAGCCTCTATTATTAATTACCCCAGACTGAGATCTTAGGAACCTCCGATTAAGGGCTCAATTACAAGTAAAGGCAAGAAAATTTGCAAATTATAAATTTTTATCATTTACTACATATATATATATATATATTCATTACATCCTTTATTTTTCAACATATAACTTTCTTTATATATATATTATATAGTTGCCGCTGCCTGTGCCTTGTCACCGCGTTGCATGCCTTACTACCGCTTTGAAATGCATATTTCCTCATTGTATTGAAATTTATATATATTTATTTTAGAAATTATCGCTGCCTTGGAATAAGCTTTCGTGCCATTGCTTTGGAATGAATTCACCGCATTGGATTGATGCATCCATTTTACATAGCTCGAATGTGAGACATCTTAAATTGGGTTAATATTTGGTAAGCTCCAAAGTTGCAAAGCATGTGCAACAGTACATCAATGTAGTCCAGGAATATAAATGAAGGGATCAACTGGTCCATGCATCCTCATACATGATCACTTTAATACATCATTTCTAAAATATATATATGTATATATATATATTAATCCATGCTTATCCGGTTATCCCATATGCCTCTTTTGAATGGTGGAGCCCGCCCTTTGGATTCTTCTCTATACTCCACGTACGTATGCATGCACACACTAACATGCTTTTCCTTTTCCTTTTATTTCTCTAGTTTATTTCATTTTATTTCTTTTCATGTATACAATGGTTCCCACATGAGTATATATCCATGCATGGACAATGGCAGATCTTATGTTCCTTGAATGCAAGCTATTTTTGCCATGAATACATCATCCACTTCAGTCAATCTGACCATCAGGACTTACCAACCCTCTCTGGCTCATACTTAATATAATAAGATTTTAGCTCATCATTATTCTTGGGAGCCATATCTTAGAATCATTTTTTTTTATTTTTATTTTTACCATAAGCAAACATTATCATTAGAAATAAATACCCCTAGCTTAAAACCACATAGCCAAAGGCTTCAAATCACCACCATCTTTTTTTTTTTTAGCCTGTCACTTACTCAATTTTCCAACCTTCATTCATTTTCATTAAAACAATGGTTTTTTTTTTTTTGGTGCATGTCCTTCAATGCTATATATATATATATATATATTTAACATTAAGTTGATTTTAAAACCATGCATGCATTGGGCAATGGCGGCCCCACGTTCCTTGATTATTTTGAAGCAACCCTTGCATCAATAACTGTGGCTAGTGGTGGGTCCCCCTTATACATGATTATATACGATATTAGGTTGCATTTCCTTCTTCAAATAAGAGTCTTTTGGATTCTTTGTTTTAATGCATGTGGGTATGCATGCTTCTCCTTCATATATATATATATATATTGTCACACAAATGAAATGGGCACTGGGCTCTTTTTTTTTTTTTACTTGCCATGTGTTCTTATATATATATATATATATATTCTGGGTTTGCCATCCTGCCAAGAGGCTAAATGGCCATCACGTCCATGGCATGCATATTTGTTAAATTTTTTTTTTACAACAAATGCATAATGAAGAGTACATGCATTTCATAACATAATTGAAACCTTTACCCATTTTTTCAAGGGTCACTGTCCTTTCTATTCACACACACGCACATATAAATACATATTAATCAAAATATTGCATGTATAGTGACTGGAGCACTTTATCTCTTTTATGGTGAGACATTCTTTTTAGATTCTTTATTTAATGAATCACACATGATTAAGCATGCATATGACGGCATGCTTCTCATTCTTTCCCTTCCTCTCTGTTTTCTCTTCCTTTTTGGCGAGAGATGAAGACGTTACGTGTCCCATTTTCAACCTATCTTGTTCTTCATCTTCTAATGATTTCGCCGTGTTCACTAATGGCACCGTATCTTGACTCCAGCAAACCCAAACAAAATTTCATCATAGTGTAATGCTTCTTCCACTCGTTGAAGTCCTTCTTGAATGTCATGTAGATCTTAAATCTCTTTTGTAGAGCTTTTTGGATACATATTGCCACGTCTACATTTTCTTGTGATACATCATTTCTTAGATGCATTCTCACATGGGCTTCTGACACTGGTATCATGGATTCAACATGATACACAACTGTGGGAATTTTTCGACTGTGAGGAGAATCTCTTCGTAGTTTAGCATAAACATGTGTGAGTTTGTCCAAATCAGCATCATGTAGCCTGGGGAAGACATTTGAAAACCACAATAGATTCCATATCCTGAGAACCAATAAGCTTTTCAAACTTCTTGATGAACTCCTCAACTATCACTGTAAGCCATCGGTTCTTCTCATAACCCCCCAACGGGTGAGTTAGATATTTTCGGGCATGATTGTCACACACTTGGCATGGGTTGCGTAAAGGTTGGTATCTTCGAACAGCCTGAAGAGGTATGCCTCAGCGGTTTCCTGCATGGCGAGAACGGCATGGATCCATCTTAAAGTCTCACATGATTTCCCTCGTAAGCCTCCGAAAATTAAAGGTAGCTCCTTTATAAGCAACTATGTGATCTTCTGATAACTCATGATCTCACACAGAGTAATGGTGCTGGGTTGGTGGCGAAGGAGGCTACTTGTAGTGCAGAACGAATGACGGCTTGGCTTTGGTTTTGGTTTCAGCTTCGGCTTTGACTTCGGCTTCAATGGAGCAACAGTGATAGCGGCTTCGAAATTTTCTCAACCATGGTGATCATCATCATCTCAATAAAATTGTAACAAGGGCAGCAGACTCCAGGGTTTGCCAGGGTAACAGTGGAGGCACGTAACAAAAGGAGCGATGTATAGGGGAAGAGAAAATATCTCCCTTCGTCTTCTTCTTTCTTCTTCTTCTTCAGATCTTCTTTTTGTATGATTCCTTCCCTGGTTCCTTTCTTCATTTCTCCTCCGTCTTCGTGGGTTCATCATCAAGATTAGTAGCAGTGATGGCTACGGCAAGCGGCAGCAGCGACATCGCAGCAATTACAACAGCATCAGTGGCGAGCAGCAACAACATCAAACGACGACGACAACACCAACGATGGCATCAGGCAGCGGCAGCGACAAAGGCATCAAGCAACAACGGCGGCGTCAAGCAGCAGCAACAACGGTGGCAGCGACTTTCTTTTCTCTTTATATATATGAATATCAGTTTAGAGAGAGAAAGAAAACAAATAGAGACCTTCTTCTTCTTCGTCTTTCTTCTTTCGCCTTTTCTTCTTTGTTCGTCCACTGTCTTCTCTGGTTCGTTCTTCTCTCCTTTTCCTTCGTCTTCAATCTCCCCCGTTCTTCTCTTTCACTTTCTTCTCTCGCCTTCGTCCTCTTTTAAAGATTTCATGGGCGGTTGCATTGATCGTGAAGCAACGCGTCGGTTATGAGGCAACGTGGAGCAGTTCCACATGAGCATGACGGCCACGACGAACATATATATTCTTTATATTTTATATATTTGTTTATTTATTTATTTTATTTTATATATTTATTATTATTATTTTTTTATTTTTTTTAAATTTTTTTTATAATTATATATATTATAATTATATATTAAATATTAAAATTTTATGTCTGGTTGATCGTGGGGCGACCACGCCCCACGCCCCTCTTTTTTTTAAATTGCATTTATTTTATTTTATTTTAATTTATTATATTTATATATTATTATTTTAATTTATTATTTTAATTTATTTTATCTTCATTTGATTTTTATTTTATATATTTTATTATTATTTTTATTTTATTTATTATCTTTATCTCTCTTTTTTTTAGATTATTTTTATTTATTTATTTTTTATCTATTTATTTTTATTTATATTTTCCTTTTATTGTTACAATTATATTTACTTTAATTTTATTATCTTTATCTGATTTTTTATTATCTTTATCGATTTATATATATTCTATTATTATTTTTATTTGTATTATAATTTTTTTTTATATTTCTTTCAATTATTAATATATATATATATGATTATTATTATCATTATTATTATTTATTATATATATACATTTATTTATTATTTATTAATTAATTTATTTATTAATTTATTAATTTATTTATTTTTTTGCCTCGTGATTTCTATTTTTGGGATTGAGATTGCCTTGAGATATGTGCTCTCGGCTGACCTGAGATTTGAGTAATTTAGACCCCCCTTCAGATCGGTGCTCTCGGCTGATCTGAGATTTTAGTATTTTAGACCGCCTCGAGATCGGTGCTCTCGGCTAATATGAGATTTGAGTATTTTAGACCGCCTCGACATCCGTGCTCTCGATTGATCTGAGATTTGTATATTTTGAATATTTTGGATCGCCTTGAGATCGGTGCTCTCGGTTGATCCTGAGATTTGTGTATTTTGAATATTTTGGATCGTCTCGAGATCAGTGCTCTCGGCTGATCCTGAGATTTTGTGTATTTTGAATATTTTGGATCGGCTCGAGATCAGTACTCTCGGCTGATCCTGAAATTTGAGTATTTTAGACCATCTTAAGATCGGTGCTCTCGACTGGTCCTGAGATTTGTGTATTTTGAATATTTTAGATATTTTAGATCGCCTCGAGATCGGTGCTCTCGGCTGATCCTGAGATTTGAGTATTTTAGACCGTCTTGAGATCGGTGCTCTCAACTGGTCCTGAGATTTGAATATTTTGAATATTTTGGATCACCTCGAGATCAGTGCTCTTGGCTGATCCTGTGATTTGAGTATTTTAGACCGTCTTGAGATCTGTGCTCTCGACTGGTCCTGAGATTTGAATATTTTGAATATTTTGGATCGCCTCGAGATCGGTGCTCTCGGCTGATCCTAAGATTTGTGCATTTTAGACTGCCTTGAGATCTGTGATCTCGGCTAGTCTTGAGATTTGAATATTTTGAATATTTTGTTTAAATTAGGAAATACATTTAATTTATTTATTATTTATTTATATTTTGTTTATATAAACAGATACGATGAATAACTTCGACTTAAATTGGGATTCAAAATTGTTAATTTGTTAAACCAATGTTTACAAAAAGTGGATATAATTAAGAGACCTTTAACAAATGTTACTATATAATCTCTATAATAACAATTATAAATGTTACAATATTTCAAAATTAATGTGATAAAAACTTGTGACAACATCTGCAAATGTTACACAAAATTAAATAAAATAAAAAATGTTATTCAAGCCATATATAAATATTGGAATAAAATTCATATTGAGCTTGTTTACAAATGTTGGGAAAATATCAATAAATATCAGAATTTATAGGTACTGAAGTTTACTGAAAACGTCATAACAAAGTACACCAACTATGGAAATTCAACATATAATCGACATTTATTACAAAAGTTAGTATAGAGCTATTAAAATGGTTTTTGGTTATTTTATGACATATGATAAATGTCACAAAAACCTCTTTTTTGTTGTAGTGACTTGAGAATTGGCCTCTGATATAAAGTTTTTAGTTAAGTCTTTGTACAATTCCATCAATGTTGGAGTTCTCCAATGCTATATAATAATCATGATGTGGAAAGATCTTATACCAGTAAAATTATCACCATTAACTAGTTGGTCTGCGATAAATGGATAACCTTACAAAAAGATGTTGCAATAAGCTTCCAATTACAACTTGTGTAATCTGTCATGAGGCCCAAATGAATCTATTGATCATCTCTTTTAAATTGCCCCATTTCAATTTGAATATAGAACTATTATGGCCATATATTCAATCTCACTCAATGTCTCATCTATCTGGAGGAGCTTTGGAACTCCTAGAGATCAAATTAATATCACTTCATAGGGACACCTAGGATCTCTTGACCTAGGTCATCACTTGGTATATTTAGCTAGAGCAACATAATCGTATTTTTAATCACAAATCGTTCTCTCTATTCTTGATCTATCTGATAATTAATCTTTTATTCTTGTTTATGGTTTCTGTAATGCTCCTAACCCGAAATAAGATATGCTTGCGCATTTTGCCAAAGCTTCTCAGATCCAGAGCTCCCAAATTTGAAGGAAATGTGCCCAACATGGATACAGCTAAACCTCACATGCATAGAGATCATACCTCTGTAGTTGGATGATTTGTAACAGATAGGCATCACTATGTCACTAGTATCTTTTCTCAGTTTTTTTGTATACAACCATCCACATCTAATGGATTGTCTTTGTTGTTGGATGTTATATCGACCAATATCTTTCTATTGGTACTGTTGTGGATGTATTTGTACTTTTTTTATTTTTCTTAATATATTTTGAGTATTATATATGAAAAATGTTAAATGTTTGTATGAAAGACATTTTTTTGTTTTATTTTACGTCAAAATAATAATTTATCAAAAAAATATCTTTGTGCACTCTCACCACATCAAAGAAAATTTTGTTTAAAAAAATATTTTTTATTTTGTAATATCCGTTAACTCCAAATTTGAGTAGTTCTTTAAAAAAAGTTTCATTAAAGGGTTGTTTGGTTACCCTTAAATAGTTGTAAGTAATTGTAATATAAGTGGTTTAACATGTAAGTAGTTGTTTGGTTTGATGTAAAAGCTCCACTTACATGCAAATGGACTTACATCTCATCCAATTTTACATCATTTCAACTTACAACCTATGTAATCAAAACCTATGTAGGTTTAACGGTAAACCGGATGAATCAAGCACGGTTTACAAGGTTGACACCAGTCTCATTAGATTTCTTGGTTTACACCTTTTTTTTAAATTGAAAATGAAAGGCCGAACATGAAAGCAAGTTTTACGTGGGACCAGGGAAAGCCATAAAAAGAAATAACACATAAAAGAACTTCTATACTAAAACCTATGAAACGGAACTCTTAAACTAGACTTTCATTAGAGCATACGTTCACTCGTTGGATCTCCTTTAATGAGCTCTTTTTTTTTTAGACTTTTTTTTTGTGTGATATGTTTACTGTATGAAAAACTTTTTATAAAGATTATTTGGTATGATATTCATGAATTTAGTTTATATCTTATGAGATTTTGAATTTAAATATGAGAAATGAGATTTGGAATTTAAATATGAGAAATATGAGATAAGATGTTTGATGTTTTATATGCATTTGACTTAAAAATTAACTTATCATTTGATATTTGATATTTTTATTTTATTAATTCAGGTTCAACCAAGATCAAACCTCTTGACCCTAGAACCTTACCCTTGTCAGGTTCAATAGTCCGGTTCGGTTCTGAATACCTAGCTTACAGCAAAATTTGTTGTAACTTGAAATGCAGTAATGTAAGTGTTATCAACTCACCATCATATTCAATTTAGATTTAATTACAAATATATTATTAAAAAAATTTATAATTTAATATTTATATGATTAAATATTTTTTAATTAAAAATATTATAATGTTTTAAAAATTATTTATAAAATATTTTTAAGTAATAAAATTAAATAAATATTATAATAATGTAATTTAGTATTTATATAATTAAATATTTATCATAAAGTTATTTTTATAAATTAATTATAACAATTTTTATAACTGAAAATATTATAAAAATAATTAATAAAGTAAGTGTTTTTAAATTTAATTATAAAATTTTTTCAAGTAATAAAATTAAAAAAATATTAAGTAATTTTGAATTTAATATATTATTTATTTATTTATTTTTACTAATAAATTAATTTTTATGAAGAGAATTTAATAATAATAATAATAATAATAATAATAATAATAATAATAATAATAATAATAATAATAATAACAGGAAATTGCCAAAAATACCCCTTAACTTTGCAATATGCACAAAATCACCCCATAACTTTGTGTATCCCTAAAAACACCTTCCTTTTAAACTCAATGATTTTCAAACCCCCAAAGGTTGTAACCGGTGTTAACAGAGTTACTTTTGAATTTTATGGACGAAATTGCCCCTTGCATGGGAAGTTGTCGCAGTGCAATCATGTTTCCGGTTTGAGAGGAAGTTGGGGTTTTTTTTTTGGGTAATCCCTAGAGACAACCATTATTGGGGCCAGTTATACTTTTTTTCTCTCTTCGCCTCTTCAGCTTTTCCATTTCCAAAGTTGTCTCTGCTTGGGCATCCTTGTCTCGAAGAAGAACTTCGCTTTCCACCATTGTCATGAAGAAGAATTCCCGCTCAAGTATACTGCATTTTATCAGTTTGCAGTGTAAGGTATTGAGCTGAGGTGAACGTCATTGAAGAAGTTGTGTTTATGGTTTTTTCTTTTTATAAACGATTCTGTTAGAAAAAGAGATTTTTCGGTTTTGTTTTGTGGTTCTGTTTTTATTGGATGATATTGAAGTCTGCAGAGAGATTTATTGGCTAGGGTTTTGTTTTGGTTTTCATTTTCGTCTGTGTACACGATCAAAAGAGATTTTTCGATTATTATGTTGTGTAATGTTTACAATGTAGGTTTCCCCTTTACATTAATATGGTTGTAGTTTTAAAAATGAGGTTTCCGTTTAAGTAATGGGATTTTATTTAAACATTTAGGTTACTGTTTAAAAAATTTTACTATCCTCTTAAATTTATCATAATACTTGTTTAATGTATGGTTATTATCGCAGGCTTGTGATTATGGCGGTCAACCAAGTTAATGGGCGATGCTACTTGGCACCGGTAATGGAGACTCTGGCTGAGTTGAAAGTTCACATTAGTGGACTACACTGGGAGATAATCCGGAGAACACCATTTATAGCATTCACCGAGATTGACGCTATGTTCCAAAAGAGGGCCTTCCTTGATTCTTTGCTGCAGAGATATGACGGCCGCACCAACAAATTCAAGATAGGGGGAAGTTTGGTAAGTTTCAGGCCCGAAGATGTGGCTCTCGTTCTTGGACTGCGTTGCGATGGAGACGCAGTCATATTTCAGAAGAAGAAGAAAGCACGCTCCTCTTTTGAAGATAGATATTTTTCCAAAACCTACGAGAGACACAAAGACTCCATCAAGAGAACACTTAAGTAGCTTGTTCAGTAGAGGGGAGAAGAAGAAAATTTTGTCAAACTCCTAATGGTACATGGGTACAATCCTCTTCCCAAATACGTCCTGCACGGTTCCGAACTGGATCGTTGACTATATCGATGACCTACCTGGCATGGGACGATATGCATGGGCGCAAGTGACGCACAAGTAGTTGATGGAGGACGTCCTACAAGCGGTGGCTCCAGTGCAAGCGAAATGCGCTAGGAAGAAGACGAACACGGAGTACGTTAAAGGTTGCTCGGTCGCAGTGAACATCTGGTTTTACGAGCTGACCGGCACCGGAAAGAAGGTGCAATTTGGCAAGACCCCAAGGATGCTACGCTACGGTGAAAGTAGTTACTGGAAGCAAGCGTCGATAGAAGCCATATTGTCATCGCTCGAAGGAAAGTAGGTAATAAATCATGAGTCTATGTTTAAATATTTAAAAATATAATTTAGTGTTTAAAATATTGGATTTTTGTTTAACTATTTGGGATATCGTTTAAAAGGCTATGTAAACTGTTTAAGTAATTGAGTTAACTGTTTAAAGCATTTGTTATTATTTAAATTGAATTCTTTTGCTGACATTGTGTTGTTTAACTATGTTAGTTTCCTGAGCTTGTCGCGGTCAATTTGGATGAAGAAATCTTCGTTCGGGCCATCCGCCGGTGGGATGCTATTGCTCCTAAACCACTAACGCGAAGGCAGGATGAGAAGCCATTCTCTTCATGGCGCCCTCGACGTCGTTCACCTAATGACAGCCCAACCCGCGCACAAATTCCTCAGCGTAGGAAAAACCCCGCCCTACCCCACCCGGTCGAAACACCCTCCCCGACAGAAGATCCCTCCCTACCGAACAACCCCTCCCTCCTCCCTCGATGACAGCTGCGCCCCCCCTTGGCGACGATGTCACCACACGTCTCCTGCAGGCGTGCCAGGTATTAATGACCGAGTTCCCTCGGCTTGTTGCTCGGGTGGAGGCATTAGAAGGACGGGCACAATCGAATGCGTCGTCGCTACAAACAAATAAAGCACCCGACATGGACGTTACCCGAAAAAGCCCCGATGCATCCGAGGTAGCCCGATGATTGCCGAGGACGTGAGTGGGAAGAAGAGAATCGCATAATGAAGAGGGTCACGTTTGAAGAGAATCGCAGAAAGAAGAAAAACAATAATGTATCTCCCTCCACCAGCCGATAATGACACAATAGCAGCAACACCTGCGGTTGATCGGCCTGCTACAATGGCAGTGTCTGAGGAAATTGATCCGAAAGAAGCTACAGCAGTATTCGATACGATAGCTAAAGAGATCCCATCTCGGTGGAACCGGTGATGGCCAAAGAGATCCCCATCTCGATGAAACCGGCGATGGCCAAAGAGATTCATATCTCGGTGGAACTGGCAGACGACAGTGTCGTGTCGAAGGTAGACACAATCTTTCAATAACAAGAACCACCAAAGATTGTGTCTCCGGTTGATGTTGTCATTATGCCCGTGATTGACAAGATTGTTGACAGCATTGTCAACGAAATCCCTGTCTTAGTCGAACCGGCTGACGGCACCGCCGCATCAAAGAGAGAAACTCTCCCACAACCGTCAACAACAGTACCTAGCAATAAACTGAAAGATTCTACTGACGAGGGACAAGGAAATGCCAACGAAAAAACAACGACCGGTGCTGCGGTTGACAGTATGGTCCTCACCAACCAACAATACAAGGAAGTACGGATAGACTTTCAACTGAAGAAGAAAAGATACCCCGGACAGAGGTGCCTCGACGTGTTCAACCAGGAGTTATTAAAGATCTACCTGAATTGTATGATGGATTCATAAGTATTAAGTATTTCCGTTATACTTTAAATATATATGATATCATTTAACATTATTAGTTACCGTTTAAATATGTTAGTTTCCATTTAAATATTTACGTTACCGTTTAAAAATATGAATTACCACTTAAATTATTTTTTCTCCGCTTAACTTTATCTTTTACCGTTTAACCACAGGACTATCGTACGGAAGAATGATTATGTCAGCACTACACGAGCCAGCCTCTGCACTATACTAGACGAGAAGAAAATGGTGACAAACCATATGATGGATGCGTTCGTTTGCATAATACAGAAATCTCTAACGAGAGTACCATATCTATATATGAAGCGTGCCTCCATCACATGACTACTGGTACTATTAATGTCCAAGCAGGAGGACGCGAGGAAAACGGCTCTCACTATGATGGGAGATGTCGCGTGTAACCTGCATAATGTTGACATAGTCATCCTGCCAATCATCATGAATGGCAACTTCCATTTGGTCGGTCTTGATAAAGACAAGCAAGAATACAGGCACTATATTTCTCCCGAAAGTGAGGAGTATGACAAAGACGCTGGAGAGATGGTAAGTGCTTTGATAACTAGAGTTTTATGAATAGTGCTCTCTTAGTCGGGATTCTAACATCAAATTTTAAAACTCGATAGAGGAAACTATTCGACTATTGTGTCGATATGAACCTCGGCGAGTCAGCGACTATACCGTACCCCCTTGTTCATGACACTAACACCTCAAGGCAGAAACGCAGAAGTGTCGACTGCGTCGTCTATGTCCTGCAGTTTATCGAACAGCTACTCAACGGTGAAAAGCTATGGCTACCGCAAGCAGACATCCCTTACTGGCGCTTAAAATATTTTACCCGCATACTTAAAGATGGGAGTGCAGCCGGCATCACTAAGAAACGGGATTCGTTGACCGGGGTGAAAAAAGATTAATATGTAATTATGTAAAACAGAGGTACTGTGTAAATAACATTGTACCTCATTTAAATATTATTGCTTTTGTTTAAATATTATTGTCACTGATTAATTTCTAAGTTTTTATGTTTAAATTCTTAATTTTTTTTATTATCTTTCAGAGTTACTGCTTAAATAACACTGTCTCCATGTTTAAATATCATTGTTTTTGTTAAAATATCGTTGTCTCTGTTTAAATACTAAGAGTTTCTGTTTAACTTTTTGTTTATTTACAATGCCATTTTTGTTTCTCAAAATATTTAAGTAAAACGTTTAAGAGATAATGTCTCTGTTTAAATATCAAAAGTTGACACTCAAATAAGTTTGTTTTTTTCTAAATATTTGTTTATTTACAATGGCTAGTCGGTGACAATTTCATTGCAAGATCTGCGATTGTAACCGGACGTGTGGCAACGGCTGCAACGTAACTCATGGACCTCAGACACTTGCGACTCGATCCAATTTCGTCTAGGATGTCCAGGTTGTCTTCTTGTCATAGGCGGTCGTAAACGCAATCCGTGATTTTTGTCCGTAATCTTCTCATTGTCAGGTATGGGGAATATAGCTTCCTTATACGCTAGTTTATAATTGTCGACAGTGAAGTAGCCGCTAATAAATCGATGAACGTTGGTGTCTATCTGCATTATTGCAGCGCAAGCATGTTTACACGGGATACCATAAACTTGCCATTTGTGACATGAGCAAGTTCTATTGGCAAGATCTACAGAGTTGCTACAGTGGTCGATCACTTCATAATGATCATCGACACAATGACCAACATGAAGATTTCGTCTTTCCTCAATAAGTATCTCTACCTTCGAAAGTATATCCGGGCATAAGTAGGTCTCCCATTTGTTCGGTTGCTCACGACGGTTGCATAACATGCGCATCAACTTGAAAATGTGCAACGTAGAACATGAAACCTTAAACAAGGTTAAGCAAAGACACTGATATTTGAACAGAAAAAATATTTTTTAAACGGTAGGATAAGAAATTAAATGAAGAGCTAGATAGTTAAACACAGACAATAATTTTTGCACAGTAAGGAAACTTTTTATAAGATAAGAACAATTCTTAAGCGTTAAATAAAATCAACATTCGAATTCCTTATAGAGTCAACCATTTTCGTCATTGGTAAATGTCAAGCTTCTTTGATCCACGCATTGAACGACTCCGCGATATTTGAATACATCTCGCTCCAGTGTTCACCTCTGAACAGATAATTTGATCAATGTGACATATCCGATTTATGAATCAACCACTAATAGACTTCGGGTGATGTGGCCTGCAGTTCATTCATGGTATCATCGAATTCTTTAGCCATGGATGCCCACGCAATATGAAAGTATATGGACCAGCACTCCTCCTTCAATGCCTTTCCAAGTCTACCATTGGCTTTCATAAAAATGGCCTCCAAGTGTCGAAGACAATATGCATGCGGGGAAGAAGGGAAGACCCATACAATAGCGTTCACAAGGCCCTTAGACCTATCCGACACAAATATAATTACCTCTTCATAGGCTCCTTCATCGTATAAAGCATCATCTAACTTGGAAATGAACCACGTCCAATTGGCATCGGTCTCATTGTCGATAATACCGAAGGGGACGTGGAAAAAACTATTGTTTCCATATTTTCCTGTTGCACCCAATAGAGTACCCCGATATTTTCCAAGGAGGTGTGGGTACCATCGAGAAACAACAGCGGCCTGCAAGCCCTATTGAATCCCATGATACATGCACTGAAAGCAAAATAATTCACGCTTAAAACACTTACTGTCTCTTTCCACAATCGCAATGCTGTCAGATTTTGTCTCAACCACCTTATCCACGTACCAAAGCAACAAATCATAGCTTGAGACATTGCTGCCGTCGAGGATCACCCGGGCATGCTCTTTTCCTAACCAAGCTTGCTTGTATGGAATGTGGACACCATGTTCCCACAATATGTCCTTCTGAATATCGATGGCCTTGTACAAGAGCCGGTCCTTGAGCTTCTCAATCACTCGTGCACTTACCCATTTTTTAGACGCTTTCAGATGTGACGCTGATCCAATTCCACCACAGCAAGTGTGTGACAGGTGCATTGTCTTGATTCTCAAATTATTTTTATTATATTCCTTTGATGCATGAAGGTGCCATTGACAACCATCAGCAACGCATTCCACAGTCACCTGGTGTTTTCGTTCTTTAGGAATTTGTAGTCAAAATTCCGTTTGATTGCAAAATTTTGAAGTACGTCTCTGAAATGTTCAACGCCTTGAAAACGTTGTCCGATATCCAACGACAACACTTCATATTGATCTGACGAGGAAAGAAGGCGTGCCACACAGTCAGGGTTGCCATCAAGTGGAACGGAAGCGCTCGCAAAATCCGAATACCTGCCAACATTTTAGTTTAAACGAAAACGATTAATATTTTAAGCAGAAACATAAAATTTTTAAACGATAACTAAAAAATTTAAACGTTAAAATAAATATTTAAACAGAAACAGAATAATTTAAGTGGAGAAGACAATTTTTAAATGGAAACTTGATATGTTTAAACAGAAACTAGGATAATTAAATAATAATTAACTTCTACAACTATATAAACATAAAAGAGAAGAACTTTACAACGAAAAAACTCATTTTCAGTAGGATACGACAATGGCACATCATCTGTCTCAACAACAAGATCAACTAAACTGCATTTGAAGATGGAGTACACATGACACATGCGCTGGAAGTCAACCCCGTTTTCTATTGGACAAAACATTTTATGTCCATCGGGTGTGATAAACTTCACCCTGACACGGGAACATCGAGACCCCATCGCTCATATATCTCAGCTAACACTGATTTCCAAGAAGTTAGCGTCGTGAACATTAGCACTCGTCCCTCCCCGTTGTATCTAGCAATAGCACAAAAACTCTCCATAATAAACCTACATTTTTTATACATTGTTACTCTCTCCCGTAGAATGATCTAAGAGAGAGCAACGAAGAAATTCTTACCTTATCAGAAAACCGGCAGAACTCAAATTGAACAAACCAAATGAGGAGAAGATGAAGAAGAAGATGTGATGAGCCTTCTAAACTTTATTTGACAAAAAGCAAGCAGGAAGGTAGAAAAAATGCAAAATTGTATCTATAAAGGTTGGACATGATGTGATTGGGCGGTTTTTCCCCCATATTTTCAAAGGAAAAAAATAAAATTTCATAACATAGACCCATTTCAAGTGAATGATAGGGGGTAAAAGAGAACTTAAACAATAACGGGCTGTCGGGGTATGCAAAAGTTGGAGTGGCTGTTTAGAAATATTTGAAATTCATGAGGATAAACAGTAATTTTCCTAATAATAATAATAGATAATGAGATAATATCATTATCCTACTTACATGTAACTATATCTTAAAGTATTTTTAGTTATAGAAAACCAGACATCCCCTAAAAATTTGTGTTTTTGTTATCTAACACATATATTATACTGGATATTGTTTAATTAAATTAAAATTTTATATTAATGGAATTGATGACAACCTTATTTTTCTTCATTTGAGTTTGTGTTATGTAATATAAAGATAAATATTTTGACATATTTTTTTATCATGGATGTGCCAAATAAAAATCTATTTTTTTCAATAAAATAAATAAATTACATTTATTAAAAGACAGAAGGAATATAACAACAAGGACAACATAAATCTCGACTTGAGATCATTTAGTTTATTAGGGCAAATTTATTTATTTATTTATTTTATTTTGAGGGTGGTACAAACTCTATCTCAGCCGACGAAGACCCGTATGCTCCCTTGACCTTTTTCTTCAGTCATATCCTGTGAAGCCGGCCGGTGATGTATTTTGTGCCTAGGGTTCTCTGATTAGGCTGCTAAAACTTAGTAAATGACGATGCAGTTTAATGCTGTACCATGTCATAATGTGGTTTATTAATAATGTGCTCAGCATGAATTTTGTCAAGGCTGACAATGTCTTCCAGGGCATAATTAATGTTGGAGTCAAATCATAATCTGTACAACAGTGTACCCTTTCAGATTCATTGCATGAAACGTTTTCTGTGTATTGCTACAAATATTAATTATAGATGATACATTTGTGTAAAATAATTAATGATCTGTCCGATTGCCTTGTTTTCTCCCACTTCTGTTATATATCCTGACATTTCTCACTTGTTTGCCTGCCTGTATGTTTTTGTTTTCGATCTATTTATTTGCAATTTAGAAACAAGGAATATGATTTGGCGATGAGCGAAGGAAAGTAAATAGTCCTTTGTGCTCATGTGCAGATCTAGCTACACATTGACTACCAACTAATAATGTCCAAATGGTATATAGCTCTTATTTGTGTGCATGAACGTACGTGGTGTCTAGCTCCTTTACCCGCGCAAGGATGACTGGTGTCGGTCACCTACTCCAAGACCTTTTTGGGCGCATTCTTTGTACTAGCAAACTATTTATATATATGTAAGTTGTCTAACACTAGTTCACGACTCTAGTGATCACATCATCAACAACCAAAGCAAGTTGTGCGGATATATAGTGGCGACATACATGCAGCTTGTGTCGTTGTCGTCTTAAGTTAGGTCTTCAATTTGTCCTTTTATATATTCATTGCAAATAACTCATGCATCAGACAGTGAGAATGGGACGATGTTAGGGGTAAGGCACATGACATCAACCAAACCAACCATATTTTGACACAACACAGGGTCGATATTCTTGGTAAAATTTGAAATCTCCATTTCACTTAATCAGCTAACTTTAGAAATTGGGACGTGTGATCTTATACTGTGAACCTGCAAAAATATATTAGATAAAAAAAACCTGTAATTTAAATAGCCTAATGAGTGTTTAAATGCATGATCATGTACGAAAACTTTTTCTCTTGAAGTAATTAGTTGGGGGGATTCACTTGAAGAGCATTGTGGCACTTTTTGGTTGCGGGTGTCAAAGTTGGTGTCTACAGAGATGGATAGATGGGTGTTCAGCGTAAACAGAAATTGGAAACCATGGTTTTGGATTGGATGTTAAAAATTAAGTTGCATGCACGATGTATGCGTATGTGGTGGTCACTGGACAGGCATGGCATGGCATGGAGCACGCTCTCTTACTAAATATATATAGTCAACTCATTATGCATCCTCTTCATAAAATTTATTTTTAAAAATGATTATAGGTTCCGGTATCAAGTCCCAAGTCCACAAGGAAATTATATGCGGCAAATTGCTTTACTTTATACTTTTTTTCCCTCTTAATAAAACGTGATTTATCTGTTTTATTAAAAAAATAAATAAATATGGCAAATTGGGATATAGTCCAGTTAATCATATTTAGATCTGATTTAGTGTTTAATTTGATAAAATCATAAAACAACATTTGTATTTGATCATATGATCCCATTTAACTTGAACGCATACAATTTTGTTTAGATTTAGATATATTATTGTTATATTAAATTTATTTTTAACAAGATGAGACAAGTAAAGAGATTGAGACATGGAAAGGGTGGAGCACGCTCAACAAACACATATATCTTCATTTTAATTAATAGATTTTGGGGTTTAACCTTGGGTTTTCTAAATGAATACCCTACGCAATTGACTTAATAGGCCAAAAACGTGGTTGGTATTATGTTATATTTTTTTACTTATGTTTAATAGCATTTTTTTTTTATACAAGTGTTTTTTTTTGGGAAAGAAGAGCGGGGCGAACCCACTAGAGACCCAGGGACGTGCACAAGCCTCGGTGGAAAGTGGGGACGGGGCCGCGCTCACGTGGGCGCTGGAACCACCCGTACACAACCACTATTCACAACTCCCAGAAATGTGCCCTCAGCCGAGAATCGAACTCTCACCACTCGGTGAGAGCTCTATCGGCGACCCGTGTACCAATAGACCCGAAGGTCGTTGGCTTTTTTTTTTATACAAGTGTTAGAAGTGCATGTATGGTTAAGGCAATGACTTTTGAGGATTCGGTATCAATTTATGCCTGATTGCCCCACATATAGTTCCTCAAACCCCATTTTCTAAACGAACAAGCCCCATTAAGTCCTGTGTCGGTTATAGAACCAATTCCTATAATTATGAAACCCATGTGAGATACGGAAGAGCAGGCTATTCTCTTTTTTAAATTGCGTTGACCGAAAGAGGTTGAAGCTGCATAGATTATTTATCTTTTGACTTGAAATGGGAGCAGATCAGGTTTGAAAAAAGATCTTAGAGTGTCTAGGGTTGGACCAGGAGGGTCTCTTAACGCCTTCTTTTTTCTTCCCATGCATGCGCTCTAACCTAGTCAACACAGTGATTGGATTGCAAGGCTATTTCCACACTACTAGAGACCTTTAGTAGCGTATTTCAAATCAGGTTAATAAAAGTTCAACAAATCAAATATTATTTGGTGGTGCCACTACCATTGTACCAAAAGCCTTCGGTAGCGTGTTCTTTCTATGTAATTATTTTATTATTAACTTTTATAAATAATATCTTATTTCAATGGTTATAGTTTGTCTCTATTTTTTGGAAAAAAAATTAATATTATAAAAGAATTTTAAATAAATAATTAAAAGCCATATGTCTTTCTTTAAAAAAATAATATCATTAAAAATATATATATTAAAAATAATAATAAATAGTAAAAAATTCCTGTAATAACTTTTTCTGAATAAAATTTTTATAATTATATATTCAGTATGTGTTAAATATAAAAAATATGTATTATGTTTATTTTGAGCTATTTTTTTTGTTTACATGAGCAGAATTTTCGTGATGTATTCATTTTAAATAAAAAAAAAATTATTTATGTCCAGCAGTAGCTTTTTCTTATTTTGATTTTTGTAAATGTTATATATATCAGACGCTTTGGTTCCCCCAAGCCCAAACTGCCACCCAGAGATATCTATCATACGAGTGGGTCCCAGTGGAAAACAAAACAACCCAGAGAAAACGGAGGAGCGTCGTATATATAATAGATAGATACAGAAAGGAAGACCCAAAGAGCCGCACTGGAGCAAAGGACGAAGAACGTTTACGAAACGGTTGGTTGTGGAGAGGGAGAAGGGGAGGCCCATTGAAGCTTTTGCATGCGTTGTCGCCTTTCTCTCTTTCTCTCTCTCTCTCTCCCTCCCCTCCCTGATCAAACTCCAACCCTTCCTTATCTCTCAATACTCAATAGTTCCACGGCGAGGGCCGGGCGAGTTTTCGTAATTCCCATACATCTGGGCCATATGGGAATTTACAAGCTTATAAATGGCAACGACAAAGCCATGGATCCTAACAAGAACATACTCACCAGCCGACCTGACGACGATATTGAGGCGCCCAAGACCCCCAAGACCAGGCCGCTCTCCGTCGCCGTCAAACCCAACCGTCTCGTCTCCCTTGATGTCTTCCGAGGGCTCACCGTTGCGGTACCATCTTTTTCTTTTTCCCTTATTATTATTATTATTTTAGTGCACGCCGTTTCCATCCGCATTATTTTATGGTGCTTGCGTAATTTATTACCAATTCTTTTATATTGATAATAAAACTTTGTAGTAGTAATTTTTTTTATATAGTTTATATTGATTTCAATTTTTTTGAGTAAAATTGATAAGTTATTATTTTTCTCTCGGCCGAGGGGGAACAGAGGGCATAGTGACGTCTTTTCAGAATGAATGCTTTGCCACCTGATGCAAAAAGATTGGCTTAAACTAATTGTCCGTGAGTTACCATATTGAATGAATGTTGGCTACTGAATGCACCTGACCCTCTTCCAGCAATGCAATGTCTTCCTTCAACTTTTGTTTTAATTACTCAATTGGCGGATATCTGCTTTTCCCTGCCGATCTGGCAATTGATGCAACGTTTCCGTTCTCGTCATTAGTTAGCATCCGATTGGACTAGTAATCTGGTATAGTATCCTCCTATATATGTAGCATCGTGCTAGGGAAAAAAAAAACTTAATTGTCCTCAAATACTAGCTAGCATGTTTTATAAAGTGTAAAATTGCAATCATTTGGGCATGCAGCATACTTGTTTCAATGACACATACTACAGAGAAGCATTGGATTAGAGCGTCAGTTGAGCCACCTTTTAGTCATTGGGTGGCAGAAATGACCCTTATGCAACAAGCCATATATGCGTGCATGTTAATTTCATGTTAGAGTTAATCATTTACTATTCTTGTGGCGGGAACTATGAAGGTCGTAGGTCTCCACAAAAAAAAAAGAGAATAGATTAGTCGGTGGATGGGATTTCCGTGGTATCTTGACATGATACTCACTCCATGCCATTGCCATGCACATGATGATTATTGACCTGGCTGAATCAATTAGTTGCCTTAGCAAATTGATACTGTTCTATTTTTTGTTTTTTATAAAATATATATATATAAGCTTTTTTTTTTTTGGTTTTCTTCTCTCCGTTTCTCTCTCTAGGTGTCTATAACTCCCCCATTCATACATGGGTTTAAAATGAGAATATATATATATATATATATATATAAAATCATTAATATAAAGTTTTTAAATTCATATTGAATTTAATTTTGCACATAAGTTCAAAAGACTATAAAAAGACATATGTATAATAATTAAAATAAAATTATGCTAAAATTGTCAAAGTTTTTGACAGATACTCCTAGATTATTGAAATAACAGAAAACAACATTTACTTATCACATTTTTTTAAAAATAAATATATGAAAAATACATATAATCACATTTACTTAAGTTATATATATATATTACCAAATAGAATAAATAATTAGGGTAGACCCTATATTATGTAAAAATTATTTATAAATACTATCAAACTAACTAAGGTCTATTAATTAGTTGTTGGCACATAAAATACAAAATAACACAAACTAAAGTGAATTGTTTATAATGTTATATGAAGAAAATGCCTTAAATTTCTCACTTAGAAGCCCATCACCTACACTGGATATAATTATATAGAACAACAATCTGATTTAGAAAACGACCTAAAATAATGAAAATACAAATGGTTCGTGGCATCCTAATTAATTTATCTAGCACGTATGTTATTTGAAAGTAAGACAGGCTACTTTAAAGTTTCTGTAATTGAAGATATCATACTTCAGTGCTACTGAACTGGAGATCTATTGCAACAATTTTTATATCGGCAAATCTCGCTTTTATGTTAACCAGGCATGTTTGCTTTAATGGCCACTATAAAAATATTTGCAATTTATGCATAATTGAGCACTGTTTTACTTGTTTCGTGCAGCTCATGATTTTGGTTGATGATGCCGGTGATTTCCTTCCTTCAATCAATCATTCCCCATGGAATGGTGTAACACTTGCTGACTTTGTTATGCCATTTTTCTTGTTTATAGTTGGGGTTGCTCTAGCACTTGCGTACAAGGTAAGTCTTCCCTACAAGGCACAAATATCATGTCAGTACATGGTAATGAGTAAGAACTATATATGCATTTAGTATGATTGGAGGTTTGAAGATTGCTAATTACGACCTACTTTGATTTCAGAAAGTCTCAAATCCGGTTGTTGCAACTAGAAAGGCTATTCTGCGGGGACTAAAGCTGTTTACTGTAGGCCTTGTGCTTCAAGGTGCATGGCTTGATTAGTTTTTAATCTTGAAGTCCTAACTTATTTGGTGGACTATATCAACACTTTATGCCCTTTTCCAGGTGGGTATTTTCATGGCATTCAGGATTTAACTTATGGAGTGGACATTGCAAAAATGCGATGGATGGGTGTTTTACAGGTACGTTTTCAATTCTGCAGCTTCATTATTATTAACGTCCGCCCGGTATTTGACTTGTATGTCATCAGTAAAATACTTGCATTGTTACTTGGTTTTGACTTTATCGTTCATGCTTGTTTATGTAACATTTCCATTTGCAGAGAATTGCAATAGCCTATGTTTTGGCAGCTGTATGTGAAATCTGGCTTAAAAGTGATGTTGAAGTCCACTCTGGTTCTTCATTGTTGAGAAGATACCGGTTTCAGCTGTATGTACTTGATTCTAGTGTTGTCAATTGTCATTTCTTAAATTTTGTTTGAGCCCTGCACTATATATAGAGTATCTGTTTGTATTTGCTTTATTAATATACAAATTGTGCAGATAACTGACGTATGTGCAGTTGTTGCTGATGAACCTTATTGTTGAATATTGTGTTTGTTATTTTGGTTAATTCACTTTAACAGAGAACTCTTGATAGCAGCAGCCTAATTCCTTTTGACTATTATATCAGGTTAGTTGGTTCCGTGCTGACAATCACCTACATGGTCCTCTTGTATGGACTTTATGTTCCTGACTGGACTTACCAGATATCAGGGGAAGGTTCCACTCTCATGTCTTTCTCAGTAAGTTTTAATTTTCCCTGTCATTTATGTTTTATGAATGTTTGTGTGGTATGTCTATTTTAAGACATCAAAACTGGGGATTTTCCTATGCCGACTTCTGTGATAGAAGGTTTTTGTAGTGTTTTTATTTTTCTTTTTTGAAATAGTAATAATGATGATGATGATGTTATTTAGGTGAAATGTCGAGTTAGAGGTAATACAGGCCCAGCTTGCAATGCTGCTGGCATGATTGACCGCAAAATATTAGGCATTGAACATCTATATAGAAAGGCAGTATATGGACGGACAATGGTTTGTTCAATTCTGTGTTATGAGATAATCTTTTTGCCATAGTTATGACATCAAATTTATTACTGAAGGAATGCAGCATAAATTCTCCAAGAAAGGGACCACTTCCTCCTAATGCTCCTTCATGGTGTCAAGCTCCATTTGATCCTGAAGGGATTCTAAGGTTTATTTTATTTGAATGTCGTCTCCTTTAAATTATATTCATTATATTGATTTAGTGTGTCTGGTAATGCAGTTCCGTAATGGCTATTGTCACTTGCCTTATTGGACTGCAGTTTGGCCATGTTATTGTCCACTTCCAGGTACTTATCACCAAGTTCATTTCTATGACAAAGATCAAGTTCATTTCCCATTCACCTGGAGCATTTAATTAAAAAAAAAAAAATCGCTTTTTCCCATTTGCAGGATCACAGAGAGAGAATCATGCATTGGATGGTCCCTTCATTCAGTCTTCTGACGCTTGGTTTTGCCTTGGACTTCTTTGGTATAAAACAATTTGAAAATCTCTTGATTTCTCTTTAGAGTTGCGTTTGATTCAACCAACTTGCTTTTCCTAGGATTGCATATGAATAAACCACTCTATTCATTGAGTTACACATGTGTGACTGCTGCTGCAGCTGGGCTGGTCTTTGTAGGAATTTATATTCTGGTATGACCTCTCAAATTACTAATTCCTCTCATAAGCAATAAGCTTGTCTTTTGTATGTTTTTCTTTCAATTGACTCAACTGATTTGCCAATTGCTTATTCACTTGTTCTAGGTTGATATCTCTGGGTACAGGCGACCAACATATGCAATGGAGTGGATGGGGAAGCATGCGCTTATGATTTTTATCCTGGTGGCCTGCAATATCATACCCATTTTTGTTCAAGGATTCTACTATAGACATCCTCAGAACAACATTGTGAGTTGTCTCCTTGGAAGATCTGCTAGTTTTAATGGAACTAACTAATGCATTAATTTGGACCTAGGCGTATGGGCTAATTTCTTATATGTAATTGATGGTTGTACAGTTGAAGCTCATTGGTATTGGATCTTGAGATCAACATTCATTAGTGACTGAGGGATGAGCACTTCCACTAGCTGGTCTTCATTAATTAGCTTGTATATCGAGAGGATCAGAGAGGCTTTGATTCCGCTCATGACCCTTTACATGGATATGGAAGGGAGGGGGATGGTGAAAAGCACGTCAGAGATGGTGTAGTAGCGAAATTGAGCAGGAAGTTGGGAGGCCAGAAGCTGCTGCTCGATAGGGTCTCGGTTATCTTGGCATATATATATATATCCATCTATGCATCTAGCTTGTGTTGTTTTTCATCTATCTCTCTCTTTCTCTCTTCTCATCCCCGGGTGAGATCGAGATTGCTTTTTGTGGCTCTTCTGAAGTATGAAATAAGACTACTAAGGAAACTATAGTATCCTTCACATCATTCTCATTTTTGGAATTTTTCAAATTGATGAATTCTTATATAATAGATTATGTGCTTGTAGCCAATGTAAACTCTGTTTTTTTTTTAATTGAATAAACCATAAATTTTATGAAACTATTAAAATAAAAATTTAGGGCACCTGTTTCTTATTAAGTTTAAATTAAATGTAATTCTATCATTTAAAAAAAAAAAATATGTCTAGACACTTTTTAGCTTTTCTTCCGTTGCAATTTCTATTTTCTATTTTTTAATTTTTTAAAAGATAATATGTAACTTAATTTTTTTTAAAAATAATTAGATATCTTTCCGGCTTTACAAACAAGTGAAAAAATATGGAAAACAATGCCTTCGATATTACAGTAATACTAAAAAATAAGAACTGCTTTAATGTATGAGAATATATGGAAAAGATGAATACCCACACATATACCATATAACTATATAAATCCAATTGTTACTTTTTTTTCATTATCAACTATTTTTTTAAATTTATCCATGTAAGATGAAAGAACAACATTGGTTTAGGTGCGTTGTGAGGGTTGTTCATGTATGCCTAATTTTTCGGAGACCATTAAAAAATAATAAAAGCAACTTAGGTCTTTTTCTTGGCGCGCATGCTAAGCTCGCTTCCATGGCGAGGGGAAGAGGACGAGGTCGGAAGCAATTGGCTCAGGGTGATTTTGCGGTAGCGGAGACGTCTCGTTCGGTGGTTATTCATGGTGAAGAGAAGGAGGGTGAGGATGTGGAGGATCTGGAGGATGACGATGAGAAAAGGTCCTCTGATCCAGATTTGGGAAGCTTGGAAAAGGGATTTGATGAGAAGGAAAGAATGGGTGTGGAATTAGATGGGACTGGTGTTGAGATTCAAGGAGATCATGGATCTATTGATTCAAAAGGAGTTGAGGGATTTCATACTGGAATGGTTGTGAAACCTTGGATTGCCCTTTTTGCGGATAATCGGCTCAAGGAGGAAGGTAGTGAGCTTAGGTATGTTTCTCCTTCTGTGGCTAATGGCCGAAGAATAGTTAATTTTCATTCTGATGAGCTAATTCAGGAGGAGAAATTATGGAAGAATGCTTTTTTGGTTTGTGTCTATGGTTTGCAACCAAGATTAGAGAGATTCAATGTCTTTGCTCATGCTAGGTGGAAGAAATATGGAGTTGTGAGTGTATCAAGGGTTAATGCTGATCTCTTCATGGTCAAATTTTCCAGTGAATCAGGTGGTGAACAAATGATGAAAGAAGGCCCATTTACCTTTGATAACCATCCAGTTGTGGTGAAAAAATGGCAGCCTAGGTTTAGCTTTGATACTGCAATTTGTGCTCTTCCTATATGGATCCAACTTCCGGGGCTACCATGGGAGTTTTGGCCTATTGATATGCTCAGCAAGATTGGGAGTGTATGTGGAAGGCCAATGTATTGTGATAAGTGTACTTTGTCTAAAGTGAAGTTGGGATTTGCAAGAATTTTGGTGGAGATGGACTCTTCAGGTGATTTCCCTGATTTAATAGATTTAATTGATGAACAAGGAAATGTATTTCGGCAGAAAGTGGTCTATGAGTGGAAACCTTCAGTGTGTTCCATTTGTAGGAGATTTGGGCACTTGGGGAAAGATTGTAAGAATAACAGGCAAGAGAAAATGGTGTGGAGGGTGAAGCCAGTACAACAATCTGGAAAAAGCTTTGTGGATATTAGTTTGAAAGTGAATGCTCAGGAGAAATCTGATATATTTGAGGTGGAATCTGGGAGTGCTGAATTGGTCAAGTGTGATGTGGGGCAGAATGTAGGCAAAGAAGTTTGGAGAGATATAGTTAAGGGAAAGGATGTTATTTCTAAAGGGAATTATGGATCTTCCCAGCTTAAGAAAGGGGATCAGGTGAAGAGTACATCAATTACTAGCAACACTAAAGTAGATTTGAAGAATGTTGTAATTACAGGAGATAAATCATACAAAAAATGGGGTGCTCAGATGAGTGATGTGGGCCAGGGTGACATTCAGAAAAATAACAACAGTTTTGGTATTTTAGATGGATTAGGAGGAAGAGCTGGTGAACCCTCTCTTGCTGGTATGAATTATGGGGCTGATGGTAGGAAGAGCAGGTTTGCTAACCTACCAAAACACCTCAAATATGATTTTATCCTGGAACATTAGAGGACTAAATAGTCCTCTAAAGCAATCAGAGTTGAGAGCTCTGGTTGCTAGATATAGAATTGTGCTTATGGGTGTTTTGGAGACTAGAGTAAGAGAGGAGAATAGGGAAGATGTGTGGGCCAAACTCAATTTAGGTCACTGGAAGTTAGAACACAACTACTTGATCAGTAGTCAAGGGAGAATTTGGGTGATGTATGATGCCAAGGTAGTTACTCTAATGGTTGTTGGGAAAAGTTCACAGTATATCCACTGTAAAGTTACCTGGGGTGAGGTAATATTTTTTTGGACTTGTGTCTATGGTTCTTATGATTTTGGTGAGAGGAGAGAGTTATGGAGGGATCTGACAAGGATTGGGAGCATGTTAAGGGATCCATGGCTTATACAGGGTGATTTTAATGCCATTTACAGCAATGATGATAGAATGGGGGGTGTTCCAGCGAATAAGGAGGCAACAAATGAGTTTCAGAATTGGATTTTGGGGCTAGACCTGGTGGAGGTATAGTATAGTGGTCCCAAATTCACTTGGACCAATTATCAAGAGGGTGAGAGAAGAATTTTCAAGAAGTTGGGCTGGTGTTTTGCAAAAAAATTTTGGAATAAGCAATGGGGCGATCCTTCTTGTTCTGTAATTCAGTGTAGTGTCTCTGATCACTGTGGATTATTGGTTGATGTTCAGAGTAATAGAAGGAATACAAAAGTGCCTTTTAGATTCTTTAATATGTGGTGTGACCACCCTGACTTTAATAAGATTGTTGAGAAGGTATGGTGTACTCCTGTGAGTGGACGGGCTATGTACAAGGTGTACTACAAGCTAAAGTTACTTAGATCTGAATTACGAAAACTTAATAGGAGAGGGTTTGATAATATCTCAGGCAGAGTTCTGAAATGCAGAGATGAATTGGAGGCAGTTAGGTCCAGACTGCAATTGGATCCTTTTAATGTGGAGATTCAAAGAGAGGAAAGGATGGGGATTAATGAATTGCAAAGGTTGATCAAATAGGAGGAAAGCTTTCTTAAACAGAAATCCAGGTGTTAGTGGATTCAGGAAGGAGATCAAAATTCAAGTTTCTTCTTTAGAACATTGCAGCAGAGGAAAGCAAGGAATTGCATAAAACATTTGGTACTTCCTAATGGGGAGGAGTGTATAGATCAGGCTGCAATTCAAGAAGCCATAGTTAGGCATTTTAAGGAGTTCTTGGGAAGTGAAAAAGATAGAAAAAATACTTTTGACAGAACTGGATTTATGACTAAACTAGTCCCAGTAGAGGAATGGGAGATGCTGTGCAGTCCAGTGAAGGCTGAGGAAGTTAGAGAAGCGTTATGGAGTATCAAGGATGATAAGTGCCCAGGTCCTGATGGGTTCAACAGTGTTTTCTTCAAAAAAACATGGGGCATTGTTGGTAAAGAGATATGCCATGCAATTCATGATTTTTTTTTTTGAATGGAGTGATGTTGAAACAGGCTAACTCTACAGCCATTACTTTAATCACAAAGGTGAAAAAGCCTAAAAAAATTACAGATTTTAGACCCATATCATGCTGTAATATCATTTATAAAGTGATATCCAAGATATTGGCAAGAAGGTTGAGAGGTGTTTTAGGGAAGATAGTTCATATGAATCAGTCTGCATTTATTCCTGGGAGGCAGATATCTGATAACATAATGTTGGCACATGAAATTTTGAGGGGATATATATCACAAGAAGAAGATGGGAAGCTGCGCTATGAAAATTGACTTGCATAAAGCCTACAACACAGTTTCATGGGATTTTGTTGAAGAGGTCATGCTGGCTTTTAACTTTCCGGGACACTTCATTAAATTGGTCATGAGCTCGGTGAGGACTTGCATGTTCTCTATCATGATCAATGGACAACTTGAGGGATATTTTCAAGGGAAGAGAGGGTTGCGACAGGGTGATCCTTTATCCCCCCTACTATTTGTTCTGTGTATGGAATATTTGACTAGATTTTTGAATAAGGTGACTGAAAATGGATTTAGTTTCCACATGAAATGTGAGGAGATCAAGTTGAGCCACTTATGTTTTGCTGATGATCTCTTTGTGTTTGCAAATGGGGATGGTAATTCTGTGGAGAAGATAAAAGAGGCTTTGGATCATTTTGAAGAAGTTTCAGGGCTAGTACCCAATATGCAGAAAAGTGAAGTTATTTTCTCAGGTGTAGAACATCCTGTCAAATTGAAAATTTTGGGTATTTTGGGATTTAAAGAAGGTGCCCTACCAATTAAATATCTTGGTCTTCCTTTAATTTCATCCAGATTGACAAGATTACATTGCCAGGAGTTGGTATCTAAAATTACTACTAGAATCTCTACATGGACAGTTAGAACTCTATCTTATGCCGGTAGACTTCAATTGATAAAATCAGTACTTGCAAGTTTACATGTTTTTTGGTGTTCAATTTTTATTCTACCCATGGCGGTGATCAATGAAGTGAAGAAATTATGTAAGTATTTCTTATGGCATGGGTCTGGGGAGACTAGGAGAGGAGGATTAGTGTCATGGGAAGTTGTGTGTCAACAGAAATCAGAGGGTGGTTTGGGTGTTAAACCGATGCATCTGTGGAACCAAGCCCTCCAAATTAAACATATTTGAGATCTGATTCAGGAAAAACAATCATTGTGGGCAATATGGGTGACCAAGGTTAAATTGAAGAAGCTTAGTTTTTGGGGAATCACTAAGACAGTTGACAGTAGTTGGAATTGGAGGAATTTGTTGAAGCTAAGGAATATTGCTAGACCTTTGTTTGAATACAAATTGGGGGATGGTAAGCAATTTTCTTTCTGGTATGATCCATGGTGTAATGGGTATGCACTGATTGATCTCTTTCCGGGAATTAGTTTCAATGAGCCTTATATATCTAGAGATTCAGTAGTTGGTGATTTCTGGATACAAGGAAGATGGTTGTTACCAGCTAGATGGAATGGTACAATGGTCTCAATTGAGAGATTCCTTACTGATCATTTCTCTGTTAATGTAAATCAAGTGGACTCTATAATATGCAGAGTGGATAAGCATGGGAAATTCAATACTGGTTTGTGCCCTTAGAATGCTAAGGCAACCTCAATTGAGAGTGAATTGGGCTAAACTGGTATGGTCTGCTAGTAATATGCCAAGACATGCTTTCATATTTTGGTTAGCAGT
Organism: Dioscorea cayenensis subsp. rotundata; assembly: GCF_009730915.1. Classification (NCBI taxonomy): domain Eukaryota; kingdom Viridiplantae; phylum Streptophyta; class Magnoliopsida; order Dioscoreales; family Dioscoreaceae; genus Dioscorea; species Dioscorea cayenensis. The sequence continues at coordinate 23,364,585 of NC_052480.1, read as the reverse complement.
GCATGACAGACTACGCACAAAAAAGAAACTGCATCAATGGGGGATTGCAAATTCTAATTCTTGTGTGTTCTGTAATGCTGAAAGGGAGGAGGTTGATCACTTGTTTTTTGAATGTTGCTTCTCTAAAGAGATTTGGAGAAGAGTTTTAAGAGCAGTGAATGTGAGAAGAGAACCTTTTGTATGGAAGAGGGAGGTTAGTTGGTTCTCTAGGAAAGCATGTGGGAAGACTTTATTGGCAAATGTTAGAAGAGCCGCTATGGCAGCTAATGTATACACAATTTGGAGAGCTAGAAATGCTTCTATTTTTCAACAAAAAAATATTACTGCTGATAAGGTGTTTGGGCAGATTAGAGAGATATAATTTTCAAATTTAATGACCAATTGCTAGGTGATGGGAGGAATGAGAAAGCTCTCTTGAGTAACTGGTTTAATTGCTAAAGGCTGGCAGTGTTTTACAGCCTATATAAAGAATGGGGAGGAACTATGAATGTATAGAAGGGTAATTGCGTCTGTTATTACAGATGTGGATGCTGATTGGCTGAGTTTTAACGGATGCGGATGCTGATTGGCTGAAGGAGGATTGATTGGCAGTTGGTAATTGGTGAAGGGAGGTTAGGGAGTTGGTAAATGATGGTAATGGGGAACAATGGCTGGTATCTGATTAGTGGAGTCATTAATGTGAAATTAGGGGGGATAGGGTTTGTGATGTGAACTTTGAGAATGATTGGTCCTTTGAATTTAGTTTTGTTTTTTCTAAACCTGTTAGTAGGTTAGGCATGAGTGTTGGATGTTGCCATGTTGGCTGTGATGGTTTCATGTGTGTTTGTGCTGTTGGTTGCTTTTGTATTTGTATATGTTTGAGCTTAATAATATACTTTGGTTTGAATTGAAAAAGCAACTTCTCTATGCTAAAGTAGAATTTTTATGGGATGCCCCACACATCTCATTAACTAACTCATCAAAACAATATTTATTAAAACGAATAAATATATTATTTTGCAATGATTTTAAGCTTATAATTTTATATATTATCCATCTTATAAAAATAAAATAAAATAAAATAATCCTTATCTTCTAATATGATCAATACCTTTCTTCTGCTTATTCTATGTAAATATTATAACTCTGGAGTCCACTTAAACAACACCGTAACGGAAAATTCTAATATAACCAACTCCGTTATCAGTGGAGGTGATTGTCGGCGCGATGGTTGGAATTCACCGGCGGTGGTGTGGCGGTGTGGTACGGTGCGGTGATCGTCGGTGCGGCGGGGCAGGGCGGCGAAGATCGTCCGGCGGTGCGGTGCGGCGATCGTCGGGGCAGCGGTGCGGCGGGGCGACGAAGATCGTGCGAGAGAGAGAGAGTGTGTGTGTGTGTGAGTGAGTGATTGGAGAGAGAGAGAGTGAGAGAGAGTTGTTTTTTTTTTTTATTTTGTGGGGGTTTTTAAAACTGGCTGTAATTTATTTTAAAAAAAATTATAACACAATAGGGAGACGGTTTGTAATAACCACCTCTATAAAAGTGTTTCTAAAACTATGAATTGGTGTAGTGTATGTATAAACTCTCAAAAAAAAAAAATGACAAGGAATTTGATTGATTATATGTAATTTGTAATTTCTATAAGGGCACAGGAGACTTTTTAGTAAGAAAAATAAAACGTAAAGACAAACCTAGAGCCAGAAGGTACGACATAAGAAGACCAGCACAACACTCCAAATGAGGTACTTTTGTTTTATTTAAGATAAAAAAAAAAGAAGAAAAAAGATAAGAGACTTAATTAATTAAATGAAAAAATTCATCACTGTCAAGCTTTTCATGTAAGATTAAAGCAAACCATGAGCCTAATCCATGCTCTTCAATGTTTTTCGGCGCTGCAGGATCAGGAATATATGGACAGACAAACAAACAGCACTCGCAACTCGCAACTCGCGAGTGGGGACGCCATTATTTTTTTAAACATTCTGTGAGGTAAGTGTATATGGAAAGCCTACGTACCCGAAGCCTGGAAATCATCAAACAAATGCAAGCATAAATTAAATCAAATCATTAGAGAGTTCATGAGTGGCCGGATTGATTCAAGCAGGAGGGGGCGCAAAGATGGCTGGAGGAGCTGGAGAAGAGTCTTGAGAGGGAACGTAGTATGGATAAATGGCGTAGAAGGTCTGGGCCACAGTGAGGAAAATGAGGAAGATGGCTGCGGCGAGGGATAGGAAGGCCCAAGGGTTCCTGAAATATGTGTGGATGAGATTTGCACGCCACATGTTCCACCTCTTGCGGCAGTATTTGTTGACCCTGCGATGCACGTCGTCCAGGGTGCTCTCCGGATCAAGCACTACATCCTTGGACAAGCTGTTAAAGAGCTTGGCCACGGCTTTGTCACTCCCCAAAGCGTTCTGGATGATACCTTTGGAGTTCAGCAGGCTCACATCCTTGGCCGAGTCGATGATGTTGTCCATGAAGAAGACGTAGGCTGTCACCTCGTTACCGGCATTCACGTGAAGCCGCTCGAATGCCATGAGGTTCAGGAACATGTACTCTGTGGCGTCGTCCACCACGATGACCGGGAGGTACAGGATGCCATGCCTGAACTGGATGTCTCTCAGGCTGTTGCTTTTGCTGGTTTTAAACCGAATACCTGACTCGTCTAGCTCCATCGCCGTTCCAATGATCTCGCTCGACACGTGATCCTTCTGCGAGGGCGATTTTATCGTGGGTCCCTGGAGCAAGCTCTTTCGGAACACGTCCAGAGGGTGGAGCCCGAGCGGCATGGTTGGGACGCGCACTTCCGGTGAGAAGAACTTGAGCACTAGCTTGTTTATATGGTCTTCGTTCTATACACAGACATGATCAGTGATTTTCACCAAAAACCTAATTAAATAATAATAATAATAATAATAATAATAATAATAATAATAATAATAGATCCAAGTACTAGCTAGTACATATCTATACCGGAGGAGTGCCTGTCTCGATGGTAAGCAGCTTCTCGAGAACAAGCAGAGGAATCTGGTTCTCGAGCATGAGCATGTCTCTCTTGATGTAAGGCACGGTGTAGAGCATGCCGTGATTGCTGAAGATGGGATCGTTGGACACGTAATCGGCAGCGCTGTGATGACCAGTGGCAACGCGCAAGACCTCAAGCATGAAGCATCCGTCCACGATCATGAGCTGCAAGAAGGGATCCGTATTGTTCCATCGGTCTTCGAGGCCCTGGTAGGAGGCTCGCAACAGCGGCTCCACCTCCTCCATGGCTGCCATGCATTCGTCGAGTGCTTTGTTGCTAGACCTCTTGAGGAAATGGAGGAGGGCTCTTTGCTTATGTTCCTCCATGGGCAGGAGGTGGGTGTCACCATGGTGGTAGGGCCCTAAAGAGATTATCTGGGGCTTGTAGGCTTTCGGGTTTAGGTCCTTGATACAAGCTGGTACCTTGTAGATGGATTGTTTGCTCCAGAGGACAAGCTCCTTGGACGGGTCCACGTCATTCATTTTCTTCTGGATATCCACCACCCAGTTTGAGCTCATCGTGTTTTTCACAATAGCCAAACTGACTCTTTGATTTTCAAGCCGGCGCGGCAAAGCTTAGGCCGGCTACAGTCATGGCAGTATATATGGTGTCTGTATGGTTGCGTGTATATCTATATATAATGCATGCAGCTAGGGAACTAGCCAGTTCAGCGAAGAGTACAATGAAGGGTTTTGGCATCTCTGCTTCATTAATTGGGCATTCTATTGCTTTACAGTAGAGCATAGGTGAGAGGAGGACCGAGAAGCGGGGACAGGCTTTGTCAAAGCTGTAATCTTCCTAGATGGCATCTTGAACTGGAAATTAAAATGCTGGTTTTTAAGAGTATGAGCCAAGAGAGGTATCGTAATTAAGTAAGGTATTATATCATCCCTGTCATAAAAAAAAAAAGTAAGGTATTATATCGTAAGTAAGGTATTATTCCCCTGGCGCGCAGTTGGGAGCCTCCCGAGGTTTCCCTACCAACATTTAATAACTTAATATAAAGAAAAAGAAAAAGACAAAACATGAAGCCAAAAATTCCTGATCTCCTTGCTAATTATATCATGTGGGTTTCATATTGCAACATTCGAAAAAAAATTCATAGCCCAATCACCTTGAGTCCCGCTATAAAAACTGTTGAGTGTGTTTGAATGCAAGGATTGATCTCATTCTTATGCCATGTGTATGCCCATGCTTTGGACATGCACCAAAGAGCATGGAAAGGGACCTAGGAAACCCTTTATGCTCATTCCCTCATTTTGGGAAGATTTAATATGTCCAGTGAAATTCAAGTTGAGATTTTTTAATTTTTGAATAATATTTTGGATGGAAATTAAAAATCTTATTTTTGTATTTATTTTTACACTATTAGATTTATTATAATTTTAGTGATTTAAAAATAATTAATTTTAGACATTTGTTTATTTTAAATAAAAATAATTAAATTCTATTTATCAATAAATATGTATAAATTTAAAAATTTATTTAGAAAATGAATACATCAATAATTTATTTAAATAAAAATATTATAGAAATTGGAGTCATTTAATAATCATTTCTTTTACAATTAAGATATATTATTTAATGAAAATATTAGATGGTATCTCTTTTGGATGGGGATGGAGATGTCTCCCCCGTTAAATAGTAACTCCTCCGCTAATCAGTAACTCCGCTCTGGATGAGATTTCTCAGCAGCTCTCGCGACCCATTGTTCAATGCCAGAGATGGATCTGGGGCTTCCGGCATCCTCGTGGCGGCTACCGTGGCGAATATCGCGGCAGATCTAGCAGAAACTCCCGTTCCTCCGCTCCTGCTGCCAGCTCCGCGCCGCCTCCTATCCTGAACCCTCCGGTCTTACCGGTCTCTAAGGCATCCCCGGTGAGAGAGGGGACCTCCTACGCCGATGCATCCCGATCTCCACCATCATCTGAACCCCTTCCCTCTTCTCTCAAACGCCGTAGATCACCGGAATCTGGAGAATTCTCTAGGAAATGTCTGAGATCCGGACACAAGATCGAGGATTGTAGGCATCAACTCACCTGCAAGCGCTGCTCCGGCGTGGGTCACTTTGCCATTCGCTGTCCGCTCCGCACTCCTCCACCGCGATCCGATCCCAAGAAATCCAGAGTTAGAACGAAGCATTTCTCTCCGGATATTCCACCCGAAACCAAACATCTCCTTCGAATCCCTGTTCGTGCTTCTCCTGCTTCCCTTCGTGTTTCTCTACCCATCACTGAAGCTATTTTGAAATCGAAAGAAGATTTTAAAAAAATGGTGATCATTAGGGTTCTTTCCGGTAACGCAAGTGTCCGTTCACTGCGTTCCTCCCTTTCTCACAGTTTAAACCCTGATGCTTGTGAACACATAACTTCATTCAGTAACGACTTCGTCCTCACGATGACAACAGCGAGAGACGCTGCCACGGTGGTGAAGAGAAGCCCTATGTCCCTGAACTCGCACCTTGGTTCCTACAGCATCAACCTCTCTCACTGGACCACGGAATTCGGCTCGCACACGATCGCTGCAGGCAACTACAACTGGATTCGGATCTCCAACCTCTCACTCCATTGTTGGAACTGGGATTCCATTGTAGAAGTTCTCCGTCCGATCGGCGATTTGATTTACGTTCAAAAGAAGGAACACATTTCTCTTGAACACCTTCGAACCCTAGTCAGACTTATACCTTCTATCATCTTCCCGTTGGAGATTACTGTCGACGTCGGCGTTCGAAGTTTCATCGTCAAACTGGTGGACGACGGTGCCCACATCCTTCGTTCCAATGCGACTCAGGGACCTGCGTCTTTTACTTCATCTCAGACTCCATCTATCCCAGTCCAGAGCATCCGGACTTATGTCCCTAAGCAATCCAAGGGAAAAGAACCACTCTTTTCTCCTCTCATTGATCCATTAATTGGCGAGACTATAGAGCCTAGCTCCGGTCTCGGCCAACCGACGAGAGCAGCTGTTATCGAATCTCAGGGAGAAGCTCTATCCATCACTGCTATCCGACAGCCTGCCAGACGCTCTGAGATTCCAACGATATCTCGGGAGCTTCCCAAGAGAGAAACCTCACTGTTACCATGCAGTAACGTGAATGATGCTCTCCCAATGGCCGTTGATTTGCCTCGGGATGAGAACTCTCCTTTTATATTTGGAACCATTCCTCCGTCTCTTCTGCCTCGGGATCGAGATTCCCAGGATTCCTGCAACCCTCTTGTCTCCCATCATTTGCCTCGTGATGAGATCACTCACATTAAAGCCTCTCATCTTGATCAGATCACTAACAAATCCAACCCTTTAGATCTTGATCAAGTGTCTAGAGATGAACAACCTTCCTCCATTTCATCTCTAAAGACAGACATGCCTCGAGATCCGCACATTCCTGATCCACCCTCAGATGTCAGCTTAACTCCTCATGATAATCAACATCCCAATCATATTATCCCTATTCTTTATAAGAATCATCTGCCTCGTGATGATACCTCAGCAGATCTTATTTCTATCCCTGATAACACTACCAAGGAATCCCTACCTACCTCTGTTGATCAGGAGAATCTACCTGCACATCTCAAACCTCTCCCCCTATCTATTCCTATACCCTCTGGTTACAAATGGATATTCGTCCATGGAGGCTGGACTCTGGTCCCTAGCATAAATTCAAATAAATTCTATGCCCTTAATCCTTCTCCCCAGAACTCTCCACTTGATGACCACTCTGATGAGGAACTCCTTGACTAGGGTGAAGAAGAAGAAACCCTAGGAGATGATCTTGTGGAAGATGATATCTTTCTGGAGGAATATAGTCTCATCCTGACTGAACAAAGCTCCAATCCCAACTGAACTTGTTGATGTTCAAATGACTGATGTCACTTCAGGATCTTCTCCCGCTGTTTTAGCCCCAAAGAAAATTTACCTTTCATCCCCCCTCCTGATCCTAAGCAAATCAGAAGGAGCGATAGACCCAAGAAACCGTCCGGGCACTGGAATGAAGAAGCAGGATTTGTCCCTCTTCCACCGCGATCATCTAAGAAAAAAATTCCAGAAGATCCTAGAGAAGGTACGCCCACTCCTATTAATTCTGTATTTTCTTCTTGGACTGATGCTCAGTTATTTAATTACAGTAACTCTCGTGGCATTAAATTTCTAGGTTCGCCTACTCATAAAACCAAATGCCTAGATAAAATACGTTCTCTTGAATCTGTTAGGGCACTTCCCAAGAGATCCCCCTCGAGGCCCATGTCTAGATCTTAAATGTTTCTTCATGGAAATTTTATGCTGGAATGTTAGAGGTCTAGGCAAACCTTCGAAATGCCACCTAGTTAAGGATGTAATTTTAAATTCACATGCGGACATTGTTTGTTTTCAAGAATCAAAACTTTAGGATATTCATTGCTCCTACTGGCGCTGTATCGGGGGCAAGCACATCGACTCCTTTGACTTCCTGACTTGACCGATTCATTTACTCCCATAACTGGACCACTTTTTTCCCCAGAACTACCCAGCTTGTTCTCCCTAGATTTAGCTCGGATCACTTTCCCATTTGTCTCGATTTCAGAGATCACATCAAACGCCCTCGTCTCTTCAAATTTGAGAAATTCTGGTACTCTGATTCTCAAATTAATTCTCTTATTACTGATTGGTGGACAGAAACAAATCCTGTTGGCTGTGGAGCCTTCATCCTCTCCAAGAAATTAGCATACCTTAAATCTAAACTTCGAATTTGGTCCAAGAATACCTTTGGCGCCTCTAAACTCCTTAGAAATTGTTTGCTTTCTGAACTTAATTCTATTGATACCTCTAGCGAAAGCAGACCCCTTTCTGAGGATGAAAACACTCGACTTTCCCAAGTCCACTCTGAGCTCTTTACAATTCTAAAACAGGAAGAAGTTTACTGGAAACAACGATCTAGAATCACCTGGCTCAAAGAAGGGGACTCCAATACTAAATTTTTCCACCAGGTTGCTAATGGTAGAAAAAATCTTAATTATTCCTCGCATCTTTCATAACAATCAGTGGACCGATGAAATCGATCAAATTGGCATAATTTTCACTGATCACTTTCGCTCCCTCATTGGAACCCCCATTTCCAATAGATTTCTTATCGACTGGCATTTTCTCTTTGAACATAAAGAAAGAGTCAATCTCTCCCACCTAGAAATTCCTTTCTCCTTTGATGAGATTAAACAAGCTGTCTTTGACCTTAACCCTGACAAAGCCCCAGGTCCTGATGGATTCCCTATCCTCTTCTTCCAGAAACACTGGGACCTTCTTCAGGATTCCCTAGTCACACTCTGTAGTGATTTTTTTGATGGCTCATTAAACCTTGAGCGTATTAACTGGATCAACATTGCTCTCATTGCTAAGAATAATTCCCCTGGAACTGTTGCGGACTTTAGACCAATCAGCCTAATCAATTCTACTTGTAAAATCATTTCCAAGCTCCTTGCCAACAGGCTTAGCAATGTTATTAACGACCTTGTGGATGAATCGCAATCTGGCTTTACTAAAGGTAGATGCATTGCGGATAATATTGTTGGGGCCCAAGAAATCATTTTCAACTTGCAGAAAAAGAAATCTCTTGGCTACGCCTTCAAAGTTGATTTTGCTAAAGCCTTTGATTCTTTAGATTGGAACTTCCTCCTCAAAATTCTTGCTGCTAGAGGTTTTGGAGTGAAATGGCTATCTTGGATTCACGCTATTCTGAGCACTGCCAAATCCCAGGTCATCATTAATGGTAGCATTCAAGGTTATATCAGATGCAAACGGGGACTAAGACAAGGCGATCCCCTGTCCCCTCTCCTCTTTGCTATTGTTGCTGATGTTCTGAGTGCTATGTTTCATCACGCGCTTAGATCTAAAGTCCTTGTGGGTGTCCCCTTAAGCCAGTCGATTAATTTTTGTCATTTCCAATATGCTGACGACCTTCTTATCTTCTCTGCTGGAGGTCACAAGGACCTTCAAATCATCAAACTTATCCTCTATCTATTTAAGGGGTCATCTGGGTTATCCATTAACTTCTCTAAAAGTTGCTTGTACTCAACCAACTTTGGCTACCAACCACATGAATCTTCAGCTAGAATCCTAAACTGCTGTAGAAATTGTCTTCCTATAACTTACCTTGGGATCCCTCTCTCTGGCCGGCGTCCAAGATGTCTAGACTGGGTTAAACTGATTAGTATGGTTCGTTCTAGACTCACACCTTGGAAAGCCAAATACTTATCCCTTGGGGGCCGCCTTACCCTCATCAATTCTATTCTCTCCACCGTCCTTGTCTACTGGATGTCGGTATTCAAACTTCCTATTTGGGTGATCAAAGAAATTAACAAGATTCGTAGAGACTTCCTATGGAAAGGTCCTGACTTTGGCCCGAGAGGAATCAGATTAATTGCTTGGAACAGGATCACTAGACCTCGCAACATGGGAGGCTGGGGAATTCTCAATATTTATGATTTCAATCTTGCCTTGCTTGGGAAATGGTGGTGGAAATTTTCCTGTTATCCTAACAGTTGCTTGGCCAAAATCATTCATTCCAACTATTCCCCTAGCGATCCAAATGGGCTCCTGTCTCACTCTCCACCTAGAAATAAATCTTACTTCTGGGCAGGTGTGACCTCCATCCTGCCCGCCTTCCGCTCATGCTTGAACAAATCTATCAGAAGTGGCTCTAACACCTCCCTCTGGTTTAACCGCTGGTACTCTGGGATTCTCCTCAAAGATCTCTGGCCGGACCTTTTTTCCCAATGCTTAACTCCTCGGATAACCATCAGGCAATTCTCCCAACATCTAAGAAACCTGGAGATCCTTTTCTCCCCGGATCCTCCTGGCTCATTATCCTCACTTTTAGAAATTATCCCTGATTGCTCCACTTCTTTGGACGGCACTCCTTCTTGGACCCTTGAAAAAAGTAGAAATTTCTCTGTAAAATCATTCTATAAATTTCTTATTGATGGTGGATTACGAAGCACGCTTTACCCCTCTTTCTGGAAAACTCGATGCCCTAGGAAAATCACTCTTTTTTGCTGGCTCGCTGGGAAAGACAAAATTCTTACTCTTGCTAACCTATTCACGAAAAGGTGTATCTCCTACAACCTATCTGACACTTGTGTCCTTTGTCACAGTGCTTCTGAAAACCTGAATCACCTTTTCCTCAACTGTGAATTTTCCAAACGCATCTGGGTTTTTTTTCTCCCAAGCTCTAGCCTTCACCCCTCTTCCACAATCTATTCCCTTACTCTGGACGACTTGGTTATCATCCCTCAACCCCCAGTATCAAATCCTTTGGGATCTCATTTCCCGTGCTGTTTTGTGGAATATCTGGATCGAAAGAAATGCTTGTATTTTTCACATGAATGTTTTATCGCAGCATATCATTATTTTTAAATCTGTTAACATGCTTTTATCTTGGATTTCTACTGCTGCAGACAAACATCAGCAAGTTCTTAACGAAGCCTCTCAGAAAATCAAGTGTTCTCTCAACTTCCTCAGTGCTAGAGATTCCTCCTCTGCCGGCACTCTTGACCCTGGTTCTGTTCAGGAGTAGTTGCATTTCGACGTTTGTCTAAGTAGGCCTGAGATGCCAGACGGCTTTTTCCATTTACTTAGCTTTTTTTCTCTGCTTGCTCTGGTTTTTTTATTTGTTTCCCTGCTTCTCCTCACCTCTGGTGAGTGATGGCTTTATCCTTGTACCTTCGTTTTTAGTTCAATAAATCTGTTGTTTATCCACATTTAATTCAAAAAAAAAAAAATATTAGATGGTATAAAAGTAATTTTTACTAAAATTTTCCTCTATATCTTCCCCTAGTCCTATCCCCATTCCCGCAACCAAACATTATTTTTGTTCCCATCATCAATCCTCCTTCCTATTTCTAACCCCATCCCCATATTTTCATTCTCTCCAACTAAACGGACCTTTTGTGTTCGAATCCTATTAAACATATTTATGGTAATAAATTCTCGATTATAAGTGTGGGTTTGTAACCCAAACTTCATTTTCAGAGTGAGTACACATGAGTTAGATAATCAATTTTTGTCCTATGTTTACACCCCTATAACGTTTGTCGTATTTTTCAAAACAATATACATATATATGAGAGTAGGAGACGTGTAAAATAAACGAAAGGGAAAGGAATTAAAAAAATTGTAAAAAAATATCGTCTACTCTCACTTGTTCACTTGTCTAGTGTGATCCTTTAGTCTTACCAGTTCATGCAGCTGCTTCAACTATTTTCTTCTAATAATATGACACCAAAATATAGAAGGTAGTAATATTTTTTCCAGTTAAACCTATCTATTGTTTTCTTAATGATGCATCTTAAATGACCTCTGGAGTCTGGATGCATTATTTTGAAAAAATCATGTTCGGACAAATCCTGGCTTGTAAGAAAAAGACAAAGGACAAATGATAAAAAGAACAAGTTGAGATATAACTCATATTTTTTTGTCTAGTTGAATAAAAATTATACAACAACAGAAGGCACGTAGTAGCATCATTTCAGCATAATTTTTTTATTAGGTTTTTTTAATAAAAAAATAAATAAATTACTTCTATTAAAGAAAAAAAAACAACAACAAACTCCACGTCAGAGATGACGTAGATAAAACAACAATAGACAATTCTCACTAGATTTCATAACAATACTCCTGTACTTTATATTCATTTACAATTTATTGTTTTAAAATATCTAAAGATGTTTGGATGTTTTTAAAACTAGTTGCAGCATCCAAATTTGGCTCATCAGAATCAATTAAAGAACCTATAGTTAGTTAATTTGTGATTTTCTCGCCTTGTATGTAATGGCCGGGATAAACTTGGTCTTACTAAACCAAATGGGGAGGTGTACAACTGATCCTATTAATTATGCAACATATTGATATCGATTGTACCTAGCTAGCTAGTTCAAGTTCTTATTATAGCTTTAATTAATAAAGGATTTTGAGTTTGCTTGGGCTTCTTTATTTCATTGAATTCCTATCCCTACTATTGAAAATTTATTTTTTGATTTAATATCTAAAAAGATTCGTCTCGGATTATTAAATCATAATGTGATGATTTTGTATTGACAATTGCTGTTCGAGGTCCAGCTGATATTCAAAATTTTTGTCCCAACAATGATTATTTACAACAAAAAAATATATTTTAATTTATTTAATATAATTAACTTTTATTAATAGTTATATAATATTTAGTACCTCATCACATTAATTTTTATAGCTATTCAATTCATTGTCTCATAGCCATGCCAGGATTTACCTTATTACAATAGAAAGTTATAAATTAATAACATAAAATAAAATATTTAATAAAGATCAAAACTTAATTATGATAAATAAATTAGAATATAAATTCTTTTATGGTAAATAAAAACATATATAAATTTGTATTTAAAGTAATAAATTTTTTGGCATATAATTTACTGTTGACTAATTAGAACATTCATTTAATAAAATAAATAAATAAATACATCAATATATATATATAAGTGGAAATTATCAAAAACACCCTTTAAGTTTGCATTATTGCCAAAAACACCCCGTTAGTTTTGCACTTCCCAAAAACCCCTTCCTTTTTATTTCCATGCTTTTCAACCCCCCAAAGCATGTAACGGATGTCAGACAGTGTTATTTTTAAAATTTTATGGATAAAAAAATGCCCTTTGCGTGGGGAGTCGTGGTACTGACCATTTCGTGGTATGAGAGGAAGTTGGGGGGTTCCGTAGGGTAACCCCGAGAGGAATTTCTTGGAGCCTTGTAGTTATTTTTTTCTCAACTAGAGTCTTGATTAAACCATTTCAAGTTGTCTCCGAAGTTGTCTCTCAGCGTGACCTCTGTAATTCTGACTTTTCCCTTTCCACCAGCATCTCGAAGGAGAAGTCCCCCGCGCAAGTAGTTGGCATTTCATCAGTTTGCAAACTAAGGTATTGAGTATGGTTTTATGTTAACTGTTCTGTTACAAAGAAAGATTTTTCGGTTTTGTTTTGTGCTTCTGTTTTTGTTGGAAGATATTGAAGTCTGCGGTGGGATTTCTCTGCTGGGGTTTTGTTAGTCTGCTGGGAGATTTCTCGGCTAGGGTTTTGTGTTGTTTTGCACTTTCGTCTGTATACACTATCGGAATAGTTTTTTCGATTGTTATGATTTGTGTAATATTTATAATGTACAATTCCCCTTTCATTTGATATGGTTTCAGTTTTAAAAATGAGGTTTACGTTTAACAAATGAGATGTTATAGTTTAAATGTTGTTGTCTTTGTTTAAGTATTGTTGTCTCTGTTTAATAAACTAGTTCTCTGTTTAACAAATGATATCTCCGTTTATCAACCCGAATATTTACTCGTTTAAAAATCTTATATTTCCAGCTTAATGTGTTGTTATTGTCGCGAGCTTTTTGACTATAGGCGGTCGTCCCTAGTTAATGGGCGATGCTATTTGACACCGATGAGTGGAGACCTTAGTGAGCCGAAAGATAACATGACCCCTCGACATCTGGGAGATCATCCAGAAGGACACCGTTTGCGGCGATTCATTTGAGATGGAAGCTATCTACCAAGAGGGCCCTTCTTGATTCTCTATTGCAAAGATGCGATGGCCACGCCAATAAATTCGGGGATCGGGGAAAGCTGCTGAGTTTGGGAGCCTCAAGATGTGGCCCTCGTTCTTGATCTGCGTTGTGATGGCGGCGCGATTGTGTTTTAAGAAGAATAAAAATCCGATCGGGGGTTGAAGGTAGGTATTTATCAAAAACCTATGAGAGACACAGAGACTCCATCAAGAGTGCTCTTGTCCGACTTATTCGACGAGAGGGGAAGAAGAAAATTTTTGTCAAACTCACGATGGTGTACCTCATGGAGTACGATCCTCTTCCCAAATACATCATGCTCGGTTCGAGCTGGATGCGTTGATTATGTCGATGATCTACCCGCCATGGGGCGATCACGCGTAGGGCGCGAGCGACGCTGAAGTGGTTGATGGAGGACATTCCGCAGCGGTAGCTCGAGTGCAGAGATAGATCTTGCGGGAAGAAGACCAACACGAGGGATATATTAAGGGGTGCTCGGTCGCTTAGCGTATGGTTTTTATGGTGACGGAGCGGGAAAGAAAGTCGATTCGGCAAGATCCCAAGGATCTTTGTGCTACGGTGAAAGTAGATTCTAGGGAAGCGGCGGCAGTAGAAACTCAACTTGTCGTCGCTCGAAGGAAAAGAGGTAATAAATCATGGACAATGTTTAACATAAGTCTTTGATGTTTAAACATTGTATTTAGCGTTTAAATGTGTTATTTATTGTGTAAAATTTATTATTAAAGGTTTAAACATTGTGTTTTCTGTTTAAATAAATTCGATAATGTTTAATATATAAAAACTATGTTTAACTTTAGTTGTTATAGTTTAAACTGAATGATTTCATTTGAAATTGTTTGGTTTACATATGTTAGTTTCTGAAATTTTGGTTCCCAGTGAGTCTTTGAAGAAAGAAAATATATGTTGGGGCGACCGAGCGGAGGGATGCTATTGCTCGAACCCGGTTGCGGCGGGATGAGAGGCGGCCTACATCGTGCGCGCTCGACCCCGTTCTTGTACTTCCGGCCCCACCACGCGCACGCATTCCTCGGCACGGAGAAGCCCTCCCCCACCACGGCGAGTTACGCAGCCCCCTACCACGAGCAACGCAGTTCCCCGATTGTGGCGGCCCCGACCATGGCGAGCCCATCCGACCATGGCGACCCCATCGAGCGACATTAGGCGAAGATGTCACTGCAACTCTTATGCGGGCGTGCCAGATATTGATGACCGAGTTTCCTCGGCTTGTCGCTCGTGTTGAGGCTCTGGAAGGACGTTCACAATCGACTGCGCCGTCCCTCCAAACAACTGAAGCACCCGGGACGAGCGAGGCGCAGGAATTTGGCGACGACGACATCATCGGGGTGGCCGTTTCCAAGGCGACCACATTCGAAGAGACTTGCGAAAAAGAGGAGAACAATCTCGCCTCGTCTCCACCGCCGGTCGATAATGAAACAATAGCAAAACCATCGGCGGCGGATGCTGTTACTGAGTCTGTCGCCGTTGATGACATGGCCATGACGGTGGAGGACATCATAGATGATGTGGCTGTCGCCGCGGTGCAAAAGATCGTTAACTCTCTTGTTAATGAAATCCACGACCCGGTGGAACCGGCTGCCGAGATTGCGGCATCAAAGACGGACACAATCCCTGAAGAACAAGAACAAGCTAAGGATTTGTCTCCCGATGATGCTGTTGCCGTGGCCACGGCTGAGAAGATAGTTGATTCTGTTGTCGTGGCCGTGGCCGTGGCCGACTGTACCGCATCAAAGCAGGACACAATCCCACAACAACAAAAACCATGTAAGGATGTGTCTGCGGTTGATGCTGTCGCCGTCGTCCCCGCATCGAAGCCAGACACAATCCCACAACAAGAACAACCACGTAAGAATGTGTCCGCGGTTGATGTTGTCGCCATCATCCCCGCATCGAAGGAAGATGCGGCTGGTGCTGAACACCTTCAAGGTACAACGACAGTGCTCCATGAAGACCCCGACCGATCAACGTGAGAGATGATCAAGGCCAATGAACAATGGGACAAGACGGCTCGGCAAGTCTTCGTTACGAAGAAGAAAAAATGGGTTGGTCAATCTCGGCTTAACAAGTACGAGCAAGAGTTGATGAGGATCTTCCTTAATTGCCGTATGGACAGGTAAGTTTAAAGTTTTCATCATAGTGTTTAAATTTTGTTTATAGTGTTTAACTTTCTATTGATATTGTTTAAATGTTTATATGTTATCGTTTAAGTTTTCTAGTTAACGTTTAATTATTTATAATATCATTTGAACATTGATAATATCATTTAACTATTTAGAATATGGGCTAATTATATCTGTTATCGTTTAATCTCAGCACTGTCGTGTGGAAGAATGACGCTGTCAGCACCACACGGGCCAATTTATACACTCTGCTTGAGGGGAAGGAGATGGTCACAGATGATGTGATGGATGCTTTTGTATGCATAATACAAAAGTCGCTGAGCAAAGTGTCATATCCCTACAAGAAGCACGCCTCCATCATAAGACCGTTGGCGCTGTTTATGTCAAAGCAGGACGATGCACATGAGACAACTATGACTATGATTAGAGATGCTGTGCGCAGCTTGCATGAAGTTCAAATTGTCATCCTCCCGATCATAATGAATGGCCACTTCCATGTCGTCGTCCTTGACAATGACAAACAAGAATACATGCATTATTCTTCATGCGCGGGGTACGAAAAAGACGCGTCGGACATGGTAAGTTCTTTAATTATTCCGGTCGATAGTGTTTGTTATTTAATTCGGTATGTTAATCACAACTTGCATATCTCGGCAGTAGGAATCTATTCGACACGGTACTGCCGATATGGAGTTCGAGTCGGCGACCGCAAAGTACCCACTCATGTCGACATGGAAACCCCGCGCAAAAAAACAAGGAAGCGTCGATTACGCGCAGTCTATGTCATCGCGGTTTATCGAGTAATTACTTTGGGGTGAGAAGCTACGACTACCGCAGACAGACGTTCCTTACTTGAGATTAAAGTATGTTACCCGCATAGTTAAGGAGGGAGGCGGTAGGCGTCCATGAGAAAGGGGGGTCGTCAGAAGCGGGTTAAATTTTTGTTTTTCTTAGAAGAGGACTTGTATTCAATTCATTGTTTTTCATTTTTTTCGTTGAACATGACTTGTACATGTCAATGTAAATTTTTGTTTGATTTTTCAATTGTAAAAGCATGTTAAATTCCATTCGGTTTCATTTCATTGTTTAATCTACGAGTGTGATTGTTTACATTTCAGGTTTACTTATTTAACTTTACCATATATCGTTTAAATATCGGTTTGAAAGCGAGTTAAAATTACGGGGTTCTCTGTTTAACATAACACTTGTCTCTGTTTAAATAATCGATAACACTGTGAAGAATAAAAGTTTAAATATATGAAAAATTGGCAGTCAATTCAAATTGTTTCTCTTTAGAAGTCAGCTTATTTACAATGCCTAGTCGGCGACAGTTTCACTACAAGATCTACAATTGTGACCGGATCTATGGCGTGTGATTGTTTACATTTCATTTTAATTATTTAACTTTACCATATATTGTTTAAATATCAGTTTGAAACATTTAAAATTACGAGGTTCTCTCGTTTAACATAACTCTTGTCTCTGTTTAAATAACGGATAACACTATGAAGAATAAGAGTTTAAATATGAAAAATTGGCAGTCAATTCAAATTGTTTCTCTTTAGAAGTCAGCTTATTTACACTGCCTAGTCGGCGACAGTTTCATTACAAGATCTACGATTGTGACCGGATCCATGGCAGCGGCTGCAATGTAACTCGCGGACATCAAACTCTTGGGACTCGATCCTCTTTCGTGTAGGGGACGCCTGAGTGCCTTCTCGTCACGGCGGTCATGAAAGCGAAGCTCACGATTTTCGATGCGAAGGCTGTCATCGTCGGGTATGGGGAATATAGCTTCCTTATACGCCCGGGTTTGTAATTGTCGGCGGTGAAGTAGCCGCTAATAAATCGATGAGCGTTGGTGTCATGCTGCATTATTGCGGCGCATAGCGTGTTTGCAAGGGATACCATAAACTTGCCACCGTCGACATGAACAAGTTCGATGGCAAGATCCAGCGAGTTCTTTGCATCTGGTCGATCGCTCGTAGCGATCATCGACACAGCGACCAACGCGAAGATTTCGGCTATCCTCGACAATTATCTCTACCTTCGAATGTATGTTTGGGCATAAGTAGGTCTCCCCATTTGTTAAAGCTTGCTCACGCTGGGTTACATAACATGCGCATCAACTTGTACCTACAAATAACGTTAAACAAAGATAGTGATGGTTAAATAATTCGTAAACCTTTTTAAACATTATTCTAAAATGTTAAACGATAAGATCAATATCTAATGTCGGAGAAGTCTAATTAAACAAAGATAAAAACATTTTAAAAGGTAACACAAAATGTTAAGTGTAAATCAAAATTCGCAGACCTTATGGAGTCGACCATTTTTCAGTCATCGGTGAAATGACGAGCTTCTTTGATCCAAGCATTGAGCGACTCCGCGACATTTGAATACATCTCACCCCTAACGATCACCTCCGAGCGAGATAATTCGACCAATGTGCCATATCCGATTTATTAATCAACCCGGTGATGAGCTTGGGTGATGTGGCCTACAGTTCATTCACGGTATCATCGAAATCTTTAGCCGTGGATGCCCACGCAATGTGGAAGCATATCGACCAGCACTCATCCTTCAATGCCTTCCCAAGTCTGACATTTGCTTTCATAAAATTGGCCTCCAAATGTCGAAGACAATATGCATGTGGCGAAGAAGGGAAGACTCTCGCAATTGCGTTTACAAGGCCCTTCGACCTGTCTGACACGAAGATAATTATCTCATGATAATCTCCTTCCTCGTATAAAGCATCGCCTAACTTAGATATGAACCAAGTCCAATTGGCATCGGTCTCGTTGTCGACTATACCGAAGGCGACGTGGAAAAAACTATTGTTTCCATCTTTCCCTGTGGCACCCAGTAGTGTACCCCGATATTTTTCAAGGAGGTGGGTACCATCGAGAAACAGCAGCGGCCTGCAAGCCCCTTTTGAATCCCACAATACACGCGCTGAAAGAAAAAAACGCACGTCTAAAACGATCTCCGTCTCTTTCCACGATCGCAGCGTTCAGGGATTTGTCTCGACCACCTTATCCACATACCAAAAGCAAAGCGATCATAGTCGGAGATGTCAGCTGCGTCGAGGACCACCCGGGCATGCTCTTTTCCCAACCAAGCATCGCTTGTATGGTATGTGGACACCATGTTCTGCAACATGTCCTTCGAATGTCGATGGCCTTGTACGAGGGCGGTCCTTGAGCTTCGAATCACTCGTGCGCTTACCCATTTTTGGGCGCTTTCGGATGTGACATCGAACCTATGCCACCACCGCAAGTGTGTGACGGGTTGATTGTCTTGATTACGAAAAGTATTTTTTTATTATACTCTTTTTTGAAGCATGAAGGCGCTGATGACAACCATCGGCGAGCATTCCACGATCACTCGATGTTTCTCATTCTTTATGAATTTGAAGTCAAAAATTCCGTTTGATTGCATGATTTCGAAAGTACGTCCACGAAATGTTCCACATCGTCAAAAGCGTTGTCTAATATCCAACGATAGCACTTGAGAATGGTCGGCGAGGATGGAAGACATCCCACACCGTCGGGGTCACCATGGGATTGAGCAGGGAGCACTCGCGAGAATCGAATTCCCTGCCAACACTTCAGTCAAATGAAAAGATCAATATATTAAGCTGAGAATATAATATTTAAGCGTTAAATTAAATACTTAAACCGTTACCAATTAACGTAAACGAATAGTACAATATGTTAAGCGATGGCGACATATTTAAACAATAATGAACCCATACAAGCTGGATCGAAATAAAAGAGAAGGAACTTACTAACGAGTAGAACTCGTTTTTCATTAGGATTCCGCGATGGCACATTATGCATCTCGACAACAAGATCAACTACACCGCATTTGAAGATGGAGTGCACGTGACACATTTCTTTGGAAGTCAACATCGTTTTCTATTGGACAAAACCGTTTTATATCCATCCGGTGTGATAAACTTCACCTCGACAAGGGAAACTTCGAGACCCCATCGCTCACATATCTCGACTAACACCAACTCCCAAGAAGTCCGAGCCGTGAACATCGAGACTCTTCCCTCCTCGTTGAATCTAGCAATACCGCAAAAATTCTCCATAATATACCGCCCGAAAACCAAATCGTACGAACCAAATGAAATGAAGAACAAAAAGAAGACGAAGAAGAAGAAAAAGAAGATGTAAACAACAAACAGCAGTCAGATAGGCAAACAAAAAAGTGCACAGTTGTATGCATAGAGGATAGACTAGACGTGATGTGATGTGATTGGGCGGTATTTTTCCCTCCATCCCAAGGGCAAAAAGGGAAGTATATGTCAATGTCACGAGGAAGACATATTGTCATCTCTCGAATGAAAGTTCTCACCTCAACATGAGTCTCTGTTTAAATGTCAAGCTTTTTATGTTTAAGCAGATACATATAGTGTTTAAAACAACGGTTTACTTTTTAACTAAAGTCTATATAATGTAAATAATATGTAAAACGTTTAAACATCTTTATGTATGTGATTAAACACCGTTGTCATTGTTTAAAGAGTAAATCGATTATTGTATAACTGTTTGTATTGTTTACTAATGCCGTTCTTTGTTATGTCTCTGTTTAAATTTGAAAAATACAAATCTCGATAACATTTTTTTATTCAATATTAACTTTATTTTGCCCTGTTTAAATTTCATTTTTATCGGTTTAACATTTTTCTTATGAAGTATCAACGTAATTACAATGAAATGTACTTAAAAATACAAATCTCGATAAAAAAATACATTTAATACAATATAATACAACATTCATTTTTTATTATTAAATATCGCGTAATTACAAATGACCATCACTTAAAAATACAAATCTTTGATAAAAAAATAGAATGTAAGACAATACAAAAAAATTCTCGTTTAAGCTTCAAACTCTCCGTTTAACGCATCGACGTAACCATCACGGACGATCGTTGCTTTTATAGATCAAGTACACCGGTGAATACAGTGTCCACAACACTCGCTCCAGCCAGACCACATTTTTTTATTGATCAAGTTTTTTTTAAAAGATATGTGATGAACCTTCTTCTGGTAATCATCCGCAATCAACTTGTAGGTGAAACTTTTTCTTCTTGACCCAAGTGAAACGCACTTCCGTCGTTGCTTACACGTAGAGTAGAGCAAGAAGGCGAGCATTTCGACTTGGGCAAGAAAAAAAGTTTTCACCCTACAGTCGCTTTAGGGATGACAAGAGGAAAAACAATCATGACACATCCCGTAAAAAGTCTATGATTTAAAAAAATGTGGTTTGAATGAGTGCGAATGTCGTGAACACCAAATGTTCGACTTCGACGGGATGACCATCACACAAGAAGAAGAGGAAGAGGAAGAGGAGTGGTTGCGCCCGATGAGAGTATGTTCAACGAAATGGTTCTTCCTTCCCATTTATCTCTGCGAAATCCAACGACTGCTGCCGCTTGACTTCCGATTTTTTTATGTGCGACGGCGATGGAAACGCTTGGGTAACCGAGCGTGCATTAATTACAGCTGGAGACCGCGCCACCATCACGTTGTATATTTTAAGCGGATAAAAATACAGTTTAAACGATAAAAGAACAAATTTAAACATAGAAGCCAATATTTAAACAATAACATATATATGTAAATCTAAAGTTCAATATTTAAACAATACTAAGAAGTATATACACAATGCCTACTCGGCAACAGATTCATTGCACGATCTGCGATTGTGACCGGAAGCGTGGTAATGGCTACAACACAACTTGCAGACCGGAAGGGTGGCAATGGCGACAGCACAAAAACTCTCCATAATTTAATCGGAAGAGCTAAAATTGAGTACACCAAATGAGAAGAAGAAAAAGAAGAACAAGAATAAGAACAAGAAGAAGAAGAACAAGATATGAGCACCCTAAACTTTGTTTGAGAAAAAGCAAGCAGGAGGCATTGGAAAACTATGCATAAAGTTCGGACATGATGTGATTGGGCGCCATTTTTCCCTCCTTTTGCAAGGGCAAAAAAAGAATTTCATATCATGGACCCACTTCAACTTACCGGCGGGGGGGTTAAAGGAAATGTAAAATATAACGGAGGGTTGTCCGGGGTATGCAAAAGTTGGAGGGGGTTTTTGGAAGTTTTGAAAATGACGAAGGGTGAACAGTAATTTTCCCTATATATAAACAAAAAAATTACTCCTTTTAAATTACCATTTTACTAAATTATTATTTTATATTAAATATTTTGAAAATTTTAATAACATTTTAATAATTTTTTTTAAATATTTTAATATTATTTTAATAATATATAATGGTACGTCCGTTTTCTCTAAAGGGAAAACCAAATAGACGTTAGGGAGGAGGGATTAATTTTTTCCCAAAACAAACTTCTTGTGTACAAAATATATTAAAGATACAAAGTCAGCATTCTGATTATAATAGATCGATTTCACAAATTTGAGGGGCCAACAACCATGGGCCACTAGTCTATACATGGTGTTACCACACACATGAATATGTCAATTGCGGATGTTCATTGAACGTCCTTAGTTGATAAAAAGTAAAAGATAGAGAAATATAAATATGAACAGTGGCAGCATTAACAGTAACAAAAAGCTTATATTAGGTTCTCAAACAAGTAGGTGGGTGTTGTGTAGTTGTTTATAAGTTTTCAAGTAGGTGCTGATAAAGATCATTTCTGACGATTCAAATTGATTGAGTTACTGTTACGATCACGATTTGACGGTTCAAATGAAAGTATTGTACATCTACTGTTTATAAGCACAGTGAATCTATGAACATTCATAGATGACGCGGTCTACATATACCTAACATGAACAGTGTTGTATACAATGCCCTTTGGTTGTACTCGGTGGATGAAAGGGGAGATAGTTGGTTGTTAATTTTTTTTTTTTGTTAAGGTGTCAGGAGAACTAAGGTTGGACCGTTGAGATTTGATGAGCTCTGTAGCAACCACGATCCGACGGTTCCGATTGAAGGACTATGCTTCTCACTTTGCACTGTACAATACTTTTTATAAGAGTTACTGTGTATTATTGTTCATTTAAGATAACCGTTGGATTAATTATCCACGAACATTCTCAAACAATCGGCCCTCATATATATCTTGTTAAATCTGATGACGTGGATTGGCACTATTTGATAAGCCAAGTTATGATATGGCAAGAGAAAGGTGATGTGGCATGTGGTGACTCATCAAAGGTAGCATTGACTAGGATGATGATGTGGCAAATAGAGATATCATGACATGTGAAGCTACAAGGTTATGAAGACCGAGGTGAAGATTTTATTTAGAAGATATTTCTCTCAATGGAATCATGCGATGATCAACTATTTTTGGAAAGTACATCAAGTCCAAAGGATCTATTCAAGAAAGACAAGTTTTATTTTAGATATGATTGTCTATCCTTTGTAAGATCCACGATGACAATTCATATCTTTGATAGAACTCATTTTTAGAAAGATCTATTTGGAGAGAGAGAAATATTCTATCATTGGCAAGAATTCAAAATCATGAAGATTGTATGAAGCTATTAGAAGACACAAGTTAAACTTGGTATGAAACTATTAGAAGACACAAGTTTTAGTTTGGTGTGAAGCTATTTGAAGACACAAACTAAATAAGGTAAGGACAAGCCAAGGAGATTATCAAGATTATGTTTAGCAACACAATTTGAAGGAAGATCCAAGAGCTATCTATGGGCGGAACTATTCGTGGAGACTAACATATGAGGAGATTGATTAAAGATTACATTAGATATGATTAGAGATTTGGAGATCCAAGCATGGATGATTGAAGATCATGCTTGAAGATATTGAAGGCTAAACTTGGATGAAGATGAGATCAAGTTTAGTAATAATATTTCCATGAGTCAAAAAAAGATCATTTGGGAAGACCAAACTTGGGCCAAGTTTGGAAAGAAGATCGGGAGATCTTCGGTGGCTATCTTTGGTGAGATGGTCGCGTGTGCCTTGGTGGGCACGTCCCTCAGGAGAGGGAGACCTACTGAAGTGACGTGAGGAAGGAAGTAGCTGCAGGCAGGAGGAGCTTGGGTCGAGTCAACTGCTACGAGGCGGACTAAAGGAACCGGGAGGTTAAAGGTCACAGATTATGGTGCATCTGGCTAGAACTCAGTCATGTTCAGTAATGTGGACCATGTTGTAACTGGGTGTTGCAACATCTAACTTTGGAAGGTGTCCAAGTTAGGAAGCCGCGGAGAATTCTAAAAGAGGTAACTTTATTAGACGTCGGTGCGTCTATATAAGAGATTCTGCATGAAGATTTAGGATGAGCTAACCAGTGAAAGACTCTTCGTGAGAGTTGAGTGAGTAGCCGTCGGGCAATCTAGAGAGGATATTCTTTGTATTGAAAGAGTGAGTGAGTGTTGTACTCCTTGATCTTATACCTTTTTTAGTTGATTGTTTCTCCGGGCCTGACCCCCAGATGTAGGCAAGATTGTGCCGAACTGGGTTACCAATTTGCTTGTCTCCTTTCTCTTGATGCTTGATTGCGTGTGTGTTTGTTTAATCTTTGAGTGAGTTTTTGAGTGAACTTAGCACATCACACCCCACCAGAACCATCATATATATATATATATATATATATCTCCTTTTTTCAACACCGAGGTCTTAGTCAACTTGGCAAGTCACTCTAGATTCTCATCTGAGGTTAATCTAAGAACTTCTTATTAAAGCCATGAATTGGAACATTTGCTTGAATTAATAACATATCTTTAACTTACTTTGCTCCACCTTATTTCGTTATTATAAAAATTGATCTTATGTTCCTTCTGTAGTTATCTATACCTCCTGAGTTGATTATGAATCAATTGGAGGTACCTTGGTCTACTATTATAAAGACAGCCTCAATTTAATTAACACTTCCTCCGATTTGAGAGACAATTCAAATATAAACATGGATCTAGCTACACACTCTACACTAATTACTTTGTGTTGCCATAAATGGATAATTAGTTTCTTCTTTTGTTGTTTTGCGACCTTATCATCTTTAGTGGTAAGAGTGATTCGTTTTTTTATCATGTTATTTGTTTAGTTTATTCTTACTCAGCAGCAAATTAAACTTGGAATTGTTTTTTTAATAGAAGTTGTGGTTTATTTTTAAAAAAAAACTCATATATAAATTATTATTATTATTATTATTATTATTATTATGAATCATTACCATTGATAATTATTTAATGATCCTTGAAGAATAGTTATATTGACATTCAAAATTATCACTTCACAAACCTGGTTAACCATTGACCATGTCGGATAATGATGGGATAATCACATTCACATGGGTTGAATGGAAAATGAAATCCTAAAATAATACTAACATATAAACAACAAAATTTACTTAAAATTGTTCAAAATCGGAGAAATTAAACCCAACAACATAGAAATGGAATATCTTACTAGTTAGGCTCGGATGATTGTTTTGTCATGGTCTTCCATTAATGCTATATACAACTCTCTCTAGTCTTCCCCAACAACATAAAGGCTGTATATATAGTTGGGTAAGAAACTCTCATCTTTAGGGTGTTCGAAATCCGCTCACAGAATGTCACTCCACGAATCCGACTCATCAGACCCAGTGCGCCGACAAACAGCTGCACACCCATAGTGCATAGCATAATACACATTCAAGGCCTCAGAATCTATTACAAAATTGAATATACAATCAGACAATACTATAAGTTACAAAAGTCAAGTTTCAAAAAAAAAAAAAAATACAAAACTTCCATAATACAGATCTTAGAGTTTACAAAACAAACAAAGATTTGATCTCAACTAGACCAGGGACAAGCTTGGTACTTGTTCACTTGATCTGAAAAAAAAATTTAACAACAAATTATGAGCTTGAAAACCCAATAAGCAATCACTAAAAACATTGGGATCATAAAAAGCTTAAAATTTAGATAAACAATCACTAATATGATATAGCCGAACAATTACCCAAATACAATTCAAAAACAAAACAAAAACATTCAATAGAGTTTGATTTTCCGATAAATACAGTAAATGTCTCCCAATAACTATGGTCAAAACAAAAATATCAGAGTTCATTTGTTTACCCTCTGTGACCCGAGCCAAAATATCAGATACCGTTATTCTTCACCGATGGAACAGTGCAAAACTATAGTTTCTTAACAAAATACATGTCGACACGATCAGTGTTTAACCTCTAGTGAGACAGGGTTAGTGCATAGTTAATTGAGGACTAATTTCTATGTCAAAATAGTTCATTTTCACAAAACAACAAACTATCAAAGTTCAAATTGAGCAAAAACAAAGTAATTTGCCAAGCAAAATTTTAGCAATCACACGATCACATTTTTATTATATCAAATTAAACAAATTATTTGAATCCAAACTTGAAGAGATAATTTATATAATTTCCAAATAAATAAATAATTAACATAATTAAAAAAATATAATTATTAAAAATTCAATGAACTAAAAGATTTGTGAAATAAATGGGAAATAAATAGAAAATCAGAAATTAAATAAATAACTGAAATTTGATATATAATTTGACAATTCAAATAATAAACAAAATAAATCATACTATCATTTTAACAAATGTCGAATAATACGTGTATATATATATATAAGATTTATGTATTTACTTACTTGACGAAAGCCCAAAAACTCCAAATTCCAAATCCAACAAGTTTTCTTAAAATACCCTATATTTGAGAATAATTTCCAAGGATATCAAAAACCTATTTAACACAAGCAAGAAAATTGAAAAAATGATACAAATGTAAGAGATCATGCTATCACTTTGCTTTCTCAAATATTGGATTATTTCTAAGGGTATAATAACATTTAACTACTCTAAATGGTCATATTAAAATTCTATCATGGCTCATGATTACTAATTTAGCCATAAGTTTGTCTATCTTTTCCCAAATCATAAAATTATAAATTCTAAAGATATTAGACAGCCAAGGCTATGACATAACCAAAATTCACATGGTTTAGAGTACTACTCAATGCATAAATTTATTTGAGTGCCCATCTATTCATGCAGACTTGCAATTCCGGCATACCGAATTTAAACAAGTATATATCTTAATTTATAACTCCAAATTTAGCAATAATTTACTTACAATCAGATAACTTAATAATAAACAACGTTTCTATTTTTCACCTTGCCCAATTCAATTTTTATGACCATCAAAAATACCCATCAATCTTGATGTTCTACACAGGCATCCCATCTGAGATAGTTTACTAATAAAATCATATCTCATAAAATATAGGTGTAAAAATTCTGAAATTTTGCAGGTACTTAGGAAACATCAAAATATACAATTTATATTCATAAAACAACGTCTAATTCAGACTAAAAAAACTATAAAATAAATCAAGAACACTTAAAGGGCCGGACAGAAATCCTACCCAAGGCACATACATTCAAAGGCTATATCTTTTAGGACACAACTGAAACAATTCTGAAATTTGCAGGGACTTAGCCAACATCAAACTCTACAAGTTTCTTATTTTGCTCTCTTCCAAATTCTGCCTTTAAGACCCCTAAAATCGAAGAGGTGTTTCTACCACTATCAAAAAAGAAATCTGAAGCCTATCAAATTAATCTCATACTCCCCATACAAAAAGCTAACCTAATCCATCCATCACTAACATTCGACATTAACAAATCAAGATCTAGAAAATAACAATTCTACAATTTGATCAAAGATCCGAGGAAGAGGATGCTTACCTCAACAATAACACTGAATCAACCATGGATGACGAGACCCTTTTTCCATCCTCGTTGCCGACACCACCCGGAAATAGAGAAAGAAAGATAAGGCTAGGTCTTTCTCTTTTCTTATCAGTGATCTAAATCGAAAGGAGGTGAAGAGGTGGCTAAGGTTTTGAAATTGAAAACAAATCAACGGCTATGATTAAAAATAATATTAATAGCTAGGATTTAATTAAGGGGCTCATAGAACTCAAAATTATTTTGCGTTCAAAATGTTTAAAGAAAAAATAAGAAAATATGTGTATATATATACTGTATATATATATATATGTGTGTGTGTGTGTGTGTGTGTGTGTGATCAATTTCCAAATAAAACTCTCTTTATAAGAAAAAAAAAATCAAATAAAACTATTATTTCGAATAGAGGTTGTGGAGTGATCAAACACACACGTACTCTCCACAATAATCAAAAGATAAGGCACACCAATTAACACAGTTCAATAATACATGCCTCCGTTTATGGGTCAAGAGGAGAATTAATACACAAATGCAAAAACACAATTACAATGGTTACACAAAAACGTCACGCAATAAGCTCTCCCACATTCTGCCTAATGTGCAAACCTCCTTAGGACTTTCTCTTGTTGAGATCTGGAAGACAAACGAGTGAATGTCCAGAGGTGTTCGACGAAATGCCTGGGGTTTCTCTGGTTCAATATTCACACACAGTCAAGGAGTCAAAGCACAAAGTGGGAGACAAAGGGTTTTCTCAGCCAATCAATAAAGTCCACTAGCTTTAGGATATATATATAAAACTACAAACAAGTAAACACTTAACTCAAAAGCTATTGGGCGAGACATCAAAAGCGTTTTCCCATTGGACTAAAAAGTAATCTAGACACACTCAACCATTGGCCCATCACTCACACCCAGAGATTCATGCATTAAAATATTAATACATACAAAAAGGTTTCAACTGCTTTAACTACCCATAAGACTTAGCATCCATGCCCTGCTTCTCTAAACAAAATGGTTTTCCATTCTCAGTGGTACAACGCCATACTCGTTTGCTTCTTCACCAGCGCACCAGACCCTTCTCCACACCATACACCTCACTTGCTCACTATGCCGGCTATCCGGGTCTTGTCTTCAATCAACCTATCAACACCCCCTCTTGATTGAAGCTCGTGGACTCCTATCATACTCCTCATCATAACATGCTTCTCAGGTGAAAGGGGTTTTGTAAACAAATCTGCAAGCTGATCATTAGTAGAGCAATATTGTATGGAGATTACCCAATCACTCACCAGGCCCCAAATAAAACGATAGCGAACGTCAATGTGCTTGGTCCTTCCATGGTGTGCCGGATTCTTTGCCACAGCTATCGCTGATTGGTTGTCACACCAGAGGCAAATTGGGTTGTTGAAAACATGCCCGCATTCCTCTAATAACCTTCTGAACCTTACAATTTAACAAGCAGCTGCGGTGGCGGCTATGTACTCAGCCTCTGTGGTCGACAGTGCCACAACATCTTGCTTCCTCGAGCTCCAGGATATGGTACTCTGTCCTAATCGTACTAGCACCCCAGTTGTGCTCTTCCGGTCTGGCAAGAATCCTCCTCAATCACTGTTCGAAAAAGCCTCTAGCATTCCACCATTATCCCGAGGGAACCATAGACCAAGGTCTTTGGTACCAGCGAGATACCTCACTACACGTTTTGTAGCAGTTAAGTGTGAATTACAGGGCGAATGCATGTATCTTGCTAGATAGCTCACAGCAAAGCAAGTGTCCGGTCGTGAATGAGTAAGATACAACAGCTTCCCAACGAGACTCCTATACATCATTAGATCAGTGAGCTCAGCATCAGTGCTTCTGAGTGTCTTCTCGTTTACTCTCATAGGTGTCATCACAGGTTTACAATTCACCATATTGAGTTGTTGTAAGATCACTTCAATGTAACTCTTCTGTCTAATAAAAATCCTACTTGATTCTTGTTTAATCTCAAGCCCGAGAAAGAAACTCAACTCACCCAGGTCAGACATATCAAATGTCTTCATCATGTCTGTCTTGAACTGTTTCACAAAAGCACTAGATGAACTAGTATAGATGATATCGTCCACATAGAGACTCAGTAACAGACTATCTCCATTCTCCAATACCTTCCTATACAAAGTATGCTTGAATTCACTTCGAATAAACCCATGATCACGAAAGTGTTGATCAATTCTTCCATACCATGCACGGGGGGCTTGCTTCAGGCCATACAATGCTTTCTTCAACCTATACACTTGATTTTCCTTCCCTTTGACTTCATAGCCCTCTGGTTGCATTACATAAACCTCCTCTTGTATGTCTCCATTCAAGAATGCCGATTTCACATCGAAATGATGAACTGGCCAACCTGCATGAGCCGCGAGCGCAAGCACAAGTCTTACTGTGTCCAACCTGGCTACTAGGGAGAACACCTCCTCATAATCCACACCTTGCCGCTGTGAATATCGCTTGGCGACCAACCTAGCTTTTAATTTAGCAACCTCTCCTTGAGCATTCATTTTGAGCTTGTATATCCATTTTAATCCCACAGCATGCTTGCCAGTTGGCAACTCACATAGTTCCTAGGTGCTATTCTTCTTAATAGATGCCATCTCAGCATTTATTGCCTCCTGCCACCTCTTATGCTTCACTGCTTCTTTAAAATTAGCTGGAGCACCAGCACACAGAGCGAATGTACACCTACTGTATATGTCTTCCAGTGAGCGTGTCTTCCTTGGTGGTGTTTCATCAGTTTGTGCACCCCGTTCACCTTGTCTTCCTGCAAACTGTTCAAGAACCTCTCCTGTCTCAATTACTGCATCACCAGCGCCATCTATTGCACTTTCAATTGAGATTTCAGGTCCTTCATGAGAACAATCATCCCACTTCCACCGAGACTTCTCATGAAACACAACATCCCTGCTTGCAATAACCTTATAGGTAATTGGGTTAAACAGCTTGTATGCCTTGGATTCAAGACAATACCTAATAAATACACACTTTTCAGATTTGTCACTGAGCTTCTGCAGCTTCCGTGATGGAATTAAGGTAAAAGCAATGCAGCCAATTACTCGAAGATGGCTTACAGATGGTTTACCTCCATGCCAAACCTCATAGGGAGTCTTGTCTTGCAGCGCGTGAGCTGGTGATCGGTTGATGAGGTGCACCCCAGTGGGCACTACCTCCCCCCAGAATTTTACATGCAATCCTCCACTCTTGAGCAAACCTCTGGCCATCTCAACAACGGTGTGGTTCTTGCGCTCAACAATGTCGTTTTGCTGAGGTGTGTAGGGGCTGTGAATTTCCTTCGAATGCCATACTTATTGCAATAGTCTTCGAATTCTTTTGATGAGAACTCACCTCCACGATCGCTCCTTACTGCTTTGAGCATCATCCCGGTCTATCTCTCCACAGAAGCATGGAAAGTTCAAGACTTTGTGAAGGCCTCGGACTTGTTCTTGATGAAGAACACCGTGCTCCACCTGCTACAATCATCAACAAATATATAGAAGTACCTGTTGCCTCCCAATGAGTCCTCACTCATAGGACCGCAGAGATCCATATGAACTAACTGAAGGCATGCGCTAGCTCTTCGTGCCACTCCACTGGGAAAAGAGTTTCTTGACTACTTCGTCAATGCACAACCTTCGTACTACATTCCTTGCTTCAGTTCAGGCACATCGAATACCAGCTTCTTACGAGCCATGGACATCAAACTATTATAATTCAGATGCCCCAACCTTAGATGCCACAATTCCTCTAGTGTTTTACTCCTTGCATTTATCACTAAGCTTCTTATCTTCGCAATATCGAGTGAAAACATATTGTTGCTTGATCTCGGGACACATATTGCTTGACTCTTCACTTGATTATCAGTGATAACACACTGATTCTTCTCAAACACCACGGAATACCCTTTGGTGAGCAATTGTCCCACACTCAAGAGGTTGTGTGCCTACCCGGGCACATATTGAACCCTTCGTAGTCTCTTTTGAGTTCCCACGCTTGTGTTTACAGCAACGACCCCCTCGCCACACACCTTCATCTGCTTATCATCTCCCAGTCTCACTGTGATGCTCAGTGACTCATCGAGGCTACTAAACAAAGATTTGTCCCCGGTCATGTGATTTGAGCACCCCGAGTCTATGAGCCATACAGTGCTGGATTGTTCTCCTGTGGAGCAACTAGCCATGAAAAGTTTCTCAGTGCTTTCCTCCTCTGCAACAAGACCAGCACCCTTCTCTGGTTGCTTCTCCCGAGCTTTGCACTCGGCCTTTATGTGGCCGAATTTCTTACAGTGAAAACATTGGATGTGACTTTTGTTGTCAAAGCCCCTTCCACGGCGTCCTCGGCCTCGTCCTCTCCCGTGTGTGAACGACCTCCCGCGGCCTCGGCCATCTCCCTATGATCTCTCAGCACCTCCACCTTTATTGTAGTTTGGTATATAATGCTCAGTCTTAACATGGAGCGTTTTCTCTACTGTTTTCCCGATTTCACGATTCACCCTCACCTCGTGAGCTTGAGCGTTCCACAGAGATCATCCAGCGAGAGCTTCATAATATCCTTCGACTCCTCAATCGCGACCGCAACCCAGTCGAACCTCGGTGCTAGACTCCGTAACACCTTGGAGATGACTTCTGGCTCCTTGAGCTTGTGCCCAAGAGCCTTGATCTAGTTGGTGATCGTAATGACCCTTGAAATGTATGTCTGGACTCCCTCATCGTCACCCTTTTGCAACGTCTCAAAGTCTTTCCGGAGGGCTTGGATCCTTACAGACAACACTTTAGACGTTCCCAGGCAATGCTTCCTCAAAATCTCCCAAGCTTCGTGCGCTGATTTGGCCTCAGTGATCCGGTCGAGATTCGGCCAGTCTACAGCCTGCTGGATCAGGCACATCGCCTTTGCATCTCGCTTCCGGTTGTCCCTCTCCACTACCTCATCTTTCAACTCCGTCACACCGTTCTCCACCAAGTCCCACAACTCCTGAGACCTGAAGACGGTCTTCATCCGCAGGTTCCACTTCCCGTACTCCTGGCCGGTGAATACCAGGACTGATGGCTGAGAGAGACACATTGGAGCCCCCTCCATCGCCGACGAGCTGCTGGTTGCCATCGCCGGTGCTCTTATACCAGTTTGTTGAGATATGGAAGACGAACAAGTGAATGTCCAAAGGTGTTCGACGAAATGCCTGGGGTTTCTCTGGTTCAATATTCACACACAGTCAAGGAGTCAAAGCACAAAGTTGGAGACAAAGGGTTTTCTCAGCCAATCAATAAAGTCCACTGGCTTTAGGATATATATATATAAAACTACAAACAAGTAAACACTTAACTCAAAAGCTATTGGGCGAGACATCAAAAGCGTTTCCCCATTGGACTAAAAAGTAATCTAGACACACTCAACCATTGGCCCATCACTCACACCTAGAGATTCATGCATTAAAATATTAATACATACAAAAAGGTTTCAACTGCTTTAACTACCCATAAGACTTAGCATCCATGCCCTGCTACTCTGAACAAAATGGTTCTCCATTCTCAGTGGTACAATGCCATACTCGTTTGCTTCTTCACCAGCGCACTAGACCCTTCTCCACACCATACACCTCACTTGCTCACCATGCCGGTTGTCCGGGTCTTGTCTTCAATCAACCTCTCAACATCCCTTGCATCTTAAATCCCTGAGTAAAAATTTATATAATTCTCCACTCATACCGTATCTTAGAACTTTTCACTTCTGTCTTGATTTTTCACATTTTTCAAATCTAACATTTGGAAAATCTGGTTTTAAAACTCGTATTACAACTAAGTCGCAATCTGACCCACCTAAATCCTATTGGCAGTGACTGAGATACAACTCCAAATTGCAATACCACATCAGGATATACCTCTAACCGTCCTAGTTAAGTTCAAGTCAAACACCATCGAATCCTTCTAATTTCAACCATATCAGGAATCAATTGATGAACTGTGCTTGAAGATGGTGGTATGATGATGAGCAGGTACAAATGGGAGGAGACATCCCATTCTCTGGAGATATGCCGACGATGGAGGATATGCTGAAGATCTGCTCTTTATGAATGAGCTTAATGTAGTCACATTGTAGTACTTGACATGTAATGGGTGTGATGTTCTCTTTTTGCTTTGCATTAATATGCATGTACTGGGCGTGGCATGTTATGTTCTTTTGTTTTGTGTTATATGTTTTGCAAGTATAGCTGCTAATAGATCATCTATCCTTCTGAGTATCTCCTTCACCTTTTTTGTATGAGTGGTTCCTCTATGAGAAGCTGCTGATAGTGTGCATTACAGGTGCATGTTTGTTCAGTGCTACACCAATTGTATTTCTATAGTCCTGCTCCATATCAATTGAACCGGCCCCTCAAGGATCTTCATGCACACATCTAGAATTAGCACTCTTCAATCATAACATAATAGGCTATATCATTTGAATTATGCAAATATAGTTCTTGTTGCACAAAAACAAGATCAAAACAAACCTGCAGAAATAAAATCTCAGAACAAAAGCACTACACCCTTGCTATAGCTTTACCAATGTTTGCAGAACCGAGATTCATCCTGTTTCTTTTCACTTTACTTTTCACTCTACATGTTCCGTATTTCAAGACATACACAAGTCTGGTTAACACCCATAACAATTGACTTGGGCCCACAAGCAAACTCTCTCTCTCTCTCTCTCTCTCTCTCTCTCTCTCTCTCTCTCTCTCTCACACACACACACACACACACACACACATATATATATATATATATTACTGTATAGCTACAAGTTTACAAAATATTCAACATTTCCCCCTTTAAACTTGTAAAAGCTTCCATGGTGGCAGTTGACCCCATCTGATATCATTCCAACTGAGAAGGAGCATGCTGAAGCTTATTGTGGCCTGACAATGACAGTGAGAATTTATCAGTCATGACATCAATTAACACTACCAACATACAAATATGCAATATATAAATCTGCTTATAGTGGGGATTGAGCTAGTGAACTAAAGATAAAGATGTAAAGCCAAACAAATCTGCAGAAAGGCCTCAGGATGATTTTCCAACAAGTATGGAGTATCAAAATCATCTTTCAACAACTCCTAGCATAGCCCTTAATCTGTTAAAGTCTTCAAATTTCAATGCTTTGGTAAAAATGTCAGCAATTTGATTTTTAGATGTCACATATTTAAGTTGAACTCCATTCTTTGTGATGCTTTCTCTAATAAAATGAAACTTGGTGTCTATGTGTTTTCTTCTATCATGAAACACTGGATTTTTTTCCCAATGCAATGGCTTATTTGTTGTCAATGAAAATTTATGTTGAACCATCTTGTTCAAAACTCAAAGTCTTTAATAACTTCCTCAACCAAACTGCATGACATACACAAGCAGCAACAACAACATATTCGGCTTCACATGTGGACAAAGTCACAACAGGTTGTTTTTCTGAACACCAAGTAAATGCAGCATCTCCAAAACTGAATAGAAATCCAGTAGTACTCTTTCTATCATCGATATCTCCTCCCCAGTCACTATCACTGTAACCAATTAAATTACAGTTCTTGATAGATGTATAAAACAGACCATAGTTTAAGGTTCCTTTAATGTATCTCAGAATTCTTTTGGCTGCCCTCCAATGTGTAGTTGTTGGCATCTCCATATAGCGGCTGATAATACCAACTCCATACAAAATATCAGGTCTTGAACAAGTCAAGTATCTTAAACTCCCAACAAGCTTTCTGTATAAAGTTGGATTAACTTTTTCACTATCATCAGCTTTTGATAGCTTAACCCCACATTCAACAAGTGTTGAAACTGATTGGCAATTCTCCATATTAAATTCTTTCAAGATCTTCATTGCATAACTTTTCTGTGAGACAAAAATCCCACTGTCAGTTTGCTTTACTTCAATTCCAAGATAGAAGGCCATAAGCCCTATATCTGTCATCTCAAATTCTGCAGCCATCTCCTTTTTGAATTCATCAAACAATGATGAATTGTTGCCTGTAAAAATTAGATCGTCTACATATAGACACACAATTAACATGTCACTATTCTCCCTTTTCTTCACATAGAGACCATATTCATGAGAACATTTTACAAATTCCTTTTGGTTGAAATAGTTGTCAATGCGGCTATACCAAGCCCTTGGTGCTTGCTTTAAACCATACAAAGCCTTCTTTAATTTTAGCACTTTTCCTTCATGCCCTTTGACCACATATCCAGGTGGTTGTTGTATATACACTTCTTCTTCTATTTGCCCATTCAAAAATGCTGACTTAACATCCATTTGATAAATCTTCCATTTATTTTGAGCAGCTAGAGCCATGGTCAGTCTGATAGTTTCTAATCGGGCAACTTGGGCAAAAACTTCTTCATAATCAATACCTTGTTGTTGACTATATCCTTTAGCAACCAATCGAGCTTTGAACTTTTCCATTTCTCCCCTTTCATTTTTCTTGACTTTATAGATCTATTTGACACCAACTGCTTGCTTATCTTTGGCCAACGTGGCCAACTCCCATGTATCATTCTTATGAATGGCTTTATTTCATCATTTATGGCTAATCTCCATTTCTCATCTTCCAGTGCTTCCTCAAAGCTTAATGGTTCTAAATCTGCAAGTAAACAATAAAGAGCAGACTCATTGATTTCATTAGTGTCAGCATAAATATCTTGAAGGCTTCTCATTCTTTGAGGTCTTTCAACTGAGCTTGAAGGACTTGAATCTTCACTGCTTGATGCTGAGAAACTTGGTGTAGATGATGATGTTATAGGAGAAGTAGACTGCTCTGTGATTTCAACTTGAGTAGTATCAACACCGGACATTGGAAGAAAACTGTA
Source organism: Dioscorea cayenensis subsp. rotundata (assembly GCF_009730915.1). Taxonomy (NCBI): domain Eukaryota; kingdom Viridiplantae; phylum Streptophyta; class Magnoliopsida; order Dioscoreales; family Dioscoreaceae; genus Dioscorea; species Dioscorea cayenensis. The sequence continues at coordinate 23,328,266 of NC_052480.1, read as the reverse complement.
ATCTTCTTTTTTATTCTCCCAGTTCCAACATTCCTTTTTCATTAAATTTGACATCTTGACTGATGACAATCTTCTTACTTCTTGGATTATAAAGTCTGTAGCCTTTAGATCTTGTATCATAGCCAATAAATAAAAGTTTTTCACTCTTGTCATCTAGCTTTACTCTTAGTTCATCAGCAATATGGGCATATGCCACACATCCAAACACTCTTAAGTGTGAAAGAGTTGGTTTTTAACCATTCCAAGCTTCTTGAGGAGTGATCTTTTGCAAACTTCTTGTAGGATTCCTATTGCTTAAGTAGACTGCACATGGTACTACTTCTACCCACAATTCTTTAGGTATGCATTTGCTTTTCATCATGCTTCTTACCATGTTAAGAATGGTTCTATTCTTTCTCTCTACAACACCATTTTGTTGTGGTGACCTTGGAACAGTTAGGAATCTTCTATTTCCATGTGATTCACAGAAGTGATCAAATTGTTGAGAGGTGAACTCACCACCTCTATCAGTTCTTAAAGCTTTAATCAAGTGACCACTTTCATTCTCTACTAATGCTTTAAATTTATTGAATGTTTCAAATGCTTCTGCCTTCTCTTTTAAAAAATAAACCCATGTTTTGTGACTAAAATCATCAATAAATAGCAAGAAGTACTTGTTTTTACCTAGAGAGAGTGGATTAATTGGACCACAAATGTCAGCATGCACAAGTTGAAGTGGCTTTGATGCTCTTGCCATTGACTCCTTTGGAAAGCTATCTCTGAAGTGCTTTCTATAAGTGCAAACTTCACAAATTTGATTTGGATGATCAATGTGTGGCAAACCATGCACCATCTTCTCTCTCACCAATTGCTTTAGGCCTGTAAAATTTAGATGTCCCATTCGTTGATGCCAAATCCATGAAGAATCAGATACACAAGTTTTCAAGCATTTGGTACCATCAGTCTGAAGTTTAAGTAAAAAAATTCTATTCTTCGACATTTCTACCCTTGTAATCAATTGATCTCTATTGTTTCTGATTGTCATTCCACCATCCTTTAGTCTGATGTCATACCCTTTCTCAAGAAGTTGGCCCAAACTCAAAATATTTGCTTTTAGTGCAGGCACATAGTAAACATGAGAAATAAACTGATGTGATCCATTTTTAGCCAAAATCAGAATGTTGCCTATTCCTTTCACCTGGACTTTCCTTTCATCTCCAAAAGAAATATTTCTTTCAAAGGATTCATTCAAAGACACAAATAAATCCTTTTGGCCTGTCATATGATTACTCGCACCAGTATCTAGAAACCATGCTTCTTGATTTTTTTCTTCATTGTGTGTCAACAAGAAGACAAATTCTTCTTCATCTCCAGCCTCTGCACAATAGATCTTATCTTCCTTTATAGCTTTGTTTTTACATTCAACTGCATAATGTCCATATTTTGGACAATTGTAACATTGCACATTTTCTCTCCTTCCGCCTCTTCTATGCCATGTTCCTCTGCCACGTCCTCTTATTGATTGTCTCTGACTTATTTCTTCAGTATTATTAAAGTCACTTGTATATCTCCCCTTCCTCTGCCAGAGTAGTTGCCACGGCCACGAATATACATTTTGCCTCTTCCTCTTCCTCTTCTTTCTTGATTAACATCCTTGTCTTCATCTTTATCTTTCAAGGATAATTTTGACAAGAGAACTTGTTCAGACTGAGACTATTTCTCTATCATGCGTTCTTCACGGACTTGCAATATACCCATCAACTCATCAATAGATAAGGAATCCAAATCCTTTGACTCTTCAATTGCT